>NC_037688.1:56917425-57119440 GCF_003255815.1 Theropithecus gelada
GCCATTGCACTCCAGCCTGGGCGACAAGAGTGAAACTCCATCTTAAATAAATAAATAAATAAATAAATAAATAAGCAAGCTTATGTTTCAACCACAGGGAGTTTTTTGGTTGTAAGTGACAGAAATGACTGTTTAAAAAGAAAGTTTAGGTGGGGCATGTTGGCTCATGCCTGTAATCCCAGAGCTTTGGAAGACTGAGGCAGGAGAATCACTTGAGACTAGGAGTTTAAAATCAGCCTAGGCAACGTTCAGCCTGGGCAACATAGTGAGACACCGTTTCTACAAAAAAATACGAATATTAGCCAGACATGGTCACTTGTGCCTGTAGTCTCAGCTACTCAGGAGGCAGGAGGATCCCTTAAGCCCAGGAGTTTGAGGCTGCAGTAAGCCATAATCGTGCCACTGCACTCCAGCCTCGGCAACAGAGCAAGACCTTGTGTCTAAAATAATAGTAATACATTTTAAAAGTAAAAAATGACATTTAGGGATATAGTTTCAGGCATGGATGGATCAAGGTTCTCAAATAATTTCTTCAGGTTGGAAGGCTGTACTCTGGGATCTGCTTTCTTTTGTATTGGCTTTAGTCTCATTCCCAAGCAAGCTGAGTAAGCCTCGATGGTGGCCAAAGAAAAGCAGGACTCTCAGAAGCCAAGACTTACAGCTTTCAAAGCCCAAAGGAAAGAAGGCATGTTTTCCTAATGGTTCCAATGATGCTACGAGGAAACGCTCTCATTGGTCAGTATGAATCATATGCCTGTCCCTGACCCAGTCTTTAGACTGGGAAAGGAATGCTCTGATTGGCCAAGCCTGAGTCACGTGCCCTGTTGGAAAGCTACGAGTTAGATCAGTTCTCTGGAAGCTGTGTGAACTGAGAGTGGGAAGACGCTGTCCCGGCAAGGACCACCAGGTGGTGATGTCAGAAGAAGGGAGAGTAGATACAGGGCAGGCAGGACGGCAGGGTTCCTCCCGAAGAGTGGTAGGGAGGGGCGTGCCTGCCAGAGGGAAAGGCTTGAGTAAAGGCTCGGAGGTTGAAATTGCGTGGTGTAGGCTGGGAACTGTGGCTGGGTGGTGGCGTGTAGTCAGATAATGGTGTCTAGAGGGGTCAGGTCATGTGTCTGAAGACATGAGAACTGAGGGAACCAGGGCCAACTTGCAAAGAGGTTTGGATAGGGCCTGTACGCCAGTGTTGCCCAAACTCTCATCCCTATGCACACAAGTGATTTCTGCCGTATTTATATTTTTTCTCCATCATTACATGTTCTTCATATGGGCTTCCTCGTTTTGTTTAAATCACTTTATTGTCAAATGAAACATTGTCACCATCACACATGAAAGATCAGGATCCTTTACTGTAAATAGAAGGGAACTGTAAAAACAAGCCCAATGAAACCAAAACCGAGTTATTGACTTCCAGCTAGATGCTGCAGCCTGTGGCAGGCTGATGAGGAGAAGAGAAAGAGAACTGAAAAAGGAATTGTTTGTTTTCTCAGCTCACCATGCCCACATGTCACCTAAAATCATCTTAGGGACCCCAGGGAGCAAGGAAGGGACGCAGTCACAAAGATGGTCCTGGTCCTGGCGCGGGGGAGTGTTTGAGAAAGACACTACTGGCGTAAACCCAGGGGATACAATAGGGAGGCTGACATGGCTGAACAGAGGAGCAGAGAGCAGGGTCCCAGGGACAGACTCACAGCACCGGAAGTTCTGCAGGGAGGAAGGAGGTAGGCAATTGGGGGGCACCCGCTCTCTTGCTTTAGCAATCAAAACCAGGAACCAGAAGGAGGCGGTTTGGCGAGGATGATAAAGAGCTTGTTTGGATATACTGAATCTGAGATGTGGGGATGTCTCTGTGGAGATCCATTCATCTGTTCAAGAAGTATTTATTTATTTACTTATTTTTATATATTTTTTTAGAGACAGGGTCTCTGTTACCCAGGCTGGAGTGCAGTGGCGTGATCATCGCTCACTGCAACCTTGACCTCCTGGGCTCAAACGATCCTCTCGCCTTAGACTCCCCAGTAGCTGAGACTACAATTATGCACCGCCATGCATGGCTAGTTTTTGTATTTTTTGTAGAGATGAGGTTTTGCCATGTTGCCCAGGCTGGTCTCAAACTCCTGGGCTCAAGCAGTCCACCTGCCTTGGCCTCCCAAAGTGCTGGGATGACAGGTGTGAGCCACGGTACACCAACCAAGAAGTATTTATTGAGCACCTGCTATGTGCCAGACACTGTTGTAGGCCCTGGAATAAAGCAGTGAGCCAACCAAACTGAAATCTCTGTTCACCATGAGTCTACTTTCTACAGGGGAGATGTGGGAGACCTGGCAAGAAATAAGACATAAAAGACTTAAAAATATATACAATATATAATAACATATGTTACATGAGATAGGAATGGCTACTGGCTAGGACATGTGAAATGTTTAGGTGGGGAATGTGGAAACTGAGACATAACCCAATTGCAGTTGAATGTATGACTCTGGAGTTCAGGCAAAAGATCTCGGCTGGGGAGATATGTTTAGAAGACATCATTCACTCATTCGTTCACTCATTCACTCATTCATTCATTCACTTAGTAAATGTTTATTGAGCATGCTCTATGTGCCAAGCACTGTGCTGGGCTGTAGACTACACAGTTTCTGCTCCATGCAACTCCAGTTCAGATTTAGCAAAGGTTGTAATTAGCTCCATGGAAAGAGGAGAGGAGATGGGGAGGGCCCAAAATGGGCCCTGCTGACCCCTAATGTGTAAGAGAGGGCAGAGGAGAAGACCTTGGAAAAAGAGACCGGGGCCAGGTGCGGTGGCTCATGTTTGTAATCCTAGCACTTTGGGAGGCCGAGGCAGGTGAATCACAAGATCAGGAGCTCAAGACCAGCGTGGCCAACGTGGTGAAACCCTGTCTCTACTAAAAATACAAAAAAATTACCCAGGCCTGGTGCCAGGCGCCTGTAATCCCAGCCACTCGGGAGGCTGAGACAGGTGAATCACTTGAACCTGGGAGGCGGAGGTTGCAGTGAGCTGAGATCGCGCCACTGCACTCCAGCCTGGGTGACAGGGCAAGACTCTGCCTCAAAAAAAAAAAAAAAAAAAAAAAGAAAAAGAAAAAGAAAAAAGAAAAGAAAAAGAAAAAGAGACTGGACAGGAGCAAACAGCCAGTGTCAGAGAACCAAGAGGGGCCGAGTTTCAGGAGTGAGGGAGAGGCTAGTGCCACAGAGCGGTACGGATTGAAACTGAGACTTGGCTTGGATGGTGGAGCTGGCTTCAGTACAAGTAGTTTCATAGCAGAGTCGGGCCAACTCTGCACAGAGAGGGTTGAGGAGTGGGTGCAGAGGAAGGAAGTGGAGCCCAAGAGAGGAGACAGCTTTTGAACACAAGCACTGTGGCTGGGGGAGAGAAGGCGAGAGAGAGAAATAGTAGGCGGGGGCGGAGGGAAGCTTGGGCTGTTTGAAGATGGAAAGACTTGAGTAGATGTGCATGGCGATGAGGAAAGGCCAGCAGAGGGAGGCAGGTGAAGACAGGGGAGTGATGGTGTTTTAGGGTCCAGAAGGAGAAGAGAGCTCAGCCTGGGAGAGAGGGAATGACCCCACATCAGGATCAGGAATGGCTACATCATTAGAGGGGCACTGTGCAAAATAAAAATGCAGATCTTCTTATTCAAAAAGGGCTGATAATTTGGCTGGGCACGGTAGCTCACGCCTGTAATCCCAGCACTTTGGGAGGCCGAAGCGTGCGGATCACTTGAGTCCAGGAGTTTGAGACCAGCCTGGCCAACATGGCGAAACCCTGTCTCTACTAAAAATAAAAAATTAGTCGGGCCTGGTGGCTCGTGCCTGTAATCCCAACTGAGACAGGAGAATCACTTGAACCCGGGAGGCAGAGGTTGCAGTGAGCTGAGATTGAGCCACTGCACTCCAGGCTGGGGGACAAGAGCGAGACTCCGTCTCAAAAACAAAACAAAACAAAACAAAAGAGCTGAGAATTCAAGATGGTCACCCTTGGATTAGGAGTGGGCCGAGTTGTGCCCTCTGGCTGCCCAGCAGATACCCCTGGGGTAGGAATGACTGTCACCATGCTCCAACCCAAGGTCCCATGAGGTGAGCTACTGACCTTGATCATCCTTTGCACCTGTGCCCAGGCCTCCTCCAGGGACAGAAGGCAGCAATGGCCGTGGATGGTGGTGGAAGGGAGAGGATGAGTAGGGCCTGGTGTGCCAGGGACAGAGCAGCAGGTGGCCAGGAGCCTGTCCCAGGGAAGCAGGCAGGTGGTGGGACCATGTGTGAGCTAAGGATCCAAGCCCTCAGTGGGTGGTCCTTAGTCCCACCGAACCCCCCTACAAAATACAACTTCAGAGATAAAATTTTTAAGAATTTCTTTTCTCTTTTTTTTTTTTTTTTGTTGAGACAGAGTCTCGCTCTGTTGCCCAGGCTGGAGTGCAGTGGCACAATCTCAGCTCACTGCAACCTCCACCTCCCTGGTTCAAGTGATTCTCCTGCCTCAGCCTCCCTGAGTAGCTGGGATTACAGGCATGTACCACCATGCTTGGCTAATTTTTGTATTTTTAGTAGACATGGGATTTCACCATATTGCCCAGGCCAGACTCAAACTCTTGACTTTGAGTGATCTGCCCACCTTGGCCTCCAAAAGTGCTAGGATTACAGGTGTGGGCCACTGTGCCTGGCCAAGAATTTCAAAATGGGGACTTCAGAGCATGACACTGAAGAGTAGGTGTCCTCTGAGCATGGGGGTATGGGCTGCTGTCTGGTCCACAGCTGTGGAGCCGGCCTGCCCTGCGTCCACTGTAACAAGAGAGGGTGGATGCCGATACGGAATGGGCAGGAATTTGGCAGGATCCTCAGGAAGTGAAGATTGAGTGCCAATACAGAGGGAGAGGATGGGGATTGGGGAAGGAGCTTGAGGAAGAGTCCAGAGCCTAAAGTTGGATGCATGAATGCACCTGCGCGTACATTTCCCATTGCTTCTCTGACAAATTTCCACAAGTTTAGTGGCCTAAAACTGAAATTTATGATCTTGCCATTTCAGAGGTCAGAAGTCTGAAACTGGTCTCACTGAGCTCAAAATCAGGGTCTCAGCAAGGCCGTGTTCATTCAGGAAACTCTAGGGAAGTCTGTTCCTTGACTTTTCCAGTTTCAAGTGGCCACCTGCATTCCTTGGCCCATGGCCCTTTCCTCCATCTTCAAGGCCAGAAGCATAATATCTTGAAGTCTCCCTCTGACTTGGCTTCTCCTGCATCTCTCACTTATGAAGATCCTTGAGATTATTTTGGGTCTGTCTGGATAATTTAGGATAATCTCCCTCTACATCTCAGGGTCAGTTGATTAGCAATCTTGCTTCCATCTGCAACCTTAATCCCCCCTTGCCATGTAATGTAACATGTTCACAGGTTCTGGGGATTGGGACATGGACATCTTGAGGGGTTCATTATTGTACCTACTACAATTTTTAAGGTTGCTTTACGACTGCAAAAGAAAACTCACAGTAGTTTAAAGAAAAGCACACTTACAGTTTATTTAAGAATTTAAGGTTGGTTTGATCACTTGGTGATGTAATCAAAGATCCAGGCAGGCCTTTTTCTTCTTCCACTGTGCCATATTCAAAATGCTTCCTCTCATCTCCAGGCTTGTCTCCTCATGATTGCAAGGTGGCTGCCAAAGCACCATCCAAAGCAGAAAGGAAGGTGGAAAAGGGGCCTTCTCCTCCATGCTGCTCTTTTTGATTAGGAAGGAGAATTGCTGGCTTGCTCTGTGGTTCCATGGCAGAGAGGAAGGTCAGGCAGCCCAGCTATGTTGACCAACTCAAGCTAAATTTGCTGCTAGAAATCAGGAAATCATGGATGATGGTGGAAGGGGGAGGATGAGTAGGGCCTCATGTGCCCAGGGCAGAGCGGCAGGTGGCCAAGATCCTGTCCTAGTAAATGCCAGTTCCTGGGTGGGATCACACTAAGGTGGGTCATCAGTATATAGGAGTGATGGGTCAGGGTGGCCAGAATCAGAGGTCAGTCTATGGCTGGGATCAAAGATCCGTCTGTGGTGAGGGTCAGGGATCAACATGTGGCTGGGGCCAGCCTGCAACCAGGATCATGAGTAAGTCAGTAACATGGGTCGGAACTCAGTTCCTGGCTTGAATCAGAGCTATTCTGTGGTGGAGGACAGGAGGTGGACTGTGGCCAGGATCAGAAGTCAGTCTGTGGCTGGGTCAGGGGTCATTCTGTGGTTGGAGTCAGATATCATAATGGAGTTGGGATCAATCAGTTTAGTCTTCTCTCTCTGTCTTTCTGCATCTCTGCTTCTCTCTGTCTCATTCTCCTTTGCTGTAAAAATCTGTTGGAAGCTCAGCAACTTGGGTCCATGGAGAAGAGAGAAGTTGAGTCTGGGCAAGGTCCTATAAGTCCTGGTATGGAAGAACGTAAGGGAAAAAGAGAAAAAGTCTCTAGAAAAATGTCAGGAATATAAATATAAATATATACATATAGATATAGATATAGATATGATGAGAAATGAATGATATAAAACCACAATTATGCAAACACTGACTCTGCATGTAAACAACATACAGAAGTGGCACAAACAGATACAAACACAAGTGGGTTGAATGATGGGATTGGGACAATTTTTTGTCCTAGATTACAGTTGCTCCATTCTGCCCTTTTTGTAATAAAGTCAAATTAAATTTAGAATGTCATTATTTCCTCTAATTATGTTTTATACCCTCACCTCCCACAAAATCCACAGACCTATTCAGTGTAATATTAAGAATAATATTAGCAGACCAGGCACAGTGGCCCTTATCTGTAATCCTAGCACTTTGGGAGGCTGAGGTGGATGGATCACTTGAACCCTAGGGGTTTGAGACTAGCCTAGGCAACATAGTGATTCCCTGTTTCTACAAAAAAAATTTTTTTTTAATTAGACAGGATTGATGATGGTGTGTGCCCCTGTGGTCGCAGCTACTTGAGAGCCTGAGGTGGGAGAATCACATGAGCCCAGGTGTTCAAGGCTACAGTGAGCCAGGATTGAGCCACTGTACTCCAGCCTGGGTGACAGAGAAAGATTCTGTCTCAAAAAAAAAAAAAGAAGAGGAAGAGGAAGAAGAATGTTAGCAAATACTTTTAAGGCATTAACAAGTCCCACTTGTTGCCCAGGCTGCAGTGCAGTGGCACGATCTCTGCTCGCTGCAACCTCCACCTCCCAGGTTCAAACGATTCTCCTGCCTCATCCTCCTGAGTAGCTGGGATTACAGGCACCCACCACCATGCCCTGCTACTAATTTTTGTAGTTTTAATAGAGACAGGGTTTCACCATGTTGGCCCGGCTGGTCTCGAATGCCTACCTCAGGCGATCCGCCCGCCTTGGCCTCCCACAGTGCTGGGATTACAGGCGTGAGCCACTGCGCCCAGCTGCAAGCATAGTTCTTCCCAGCTGCAGGCATAGTTCTAAGGGCCTCACAGATACTGACATATTTAATTCTCACAATAGCTACATGAGGCAGATACGATAATGATTCCCATTTTACAGAGGATGAATCAAGCACAGAGAGGTTACACGCTGGTCTGGTGCCACACAGCATATCTAACGGACATTAGGCTCTTTGGTGCTGGGGGAATTTCTGGAAAATGCAGAGATGGAAGAGAGGTGGGCTGGGGGGTGGGTGGGGATCTCCCAGGCCAAGTTTTCTGGGCACAGCCTGGATCTGGAGCTGCTGGGATGGAGCAGGCGCGGATGCTGATGTGGTCACCAGAGGGCAGCAGGGACCAGCGAGATGACCTTCTCTTCGCACCCCTTCCACCCTGGCCGGTGCCCCCGGCTTGTCAACAAACGTCCTGGTGGAAACAGGTGGGATATGGCGGAAGAAATGACACGGTCCTCCCATTACCACAGGCAAGTTAAGCTTGAGAGCAGCCGGGTGTCATCTGGCCTCCACTCACCATGTCATCTGCTGCTCACCCCACCACTGTGGCATGCAGAATACTGCTCTTGTGTGCCTTTTACCAAGGAGGAAATTTAGGCCAAGAGTGGGCAAACACTTCCCATGGTGACACAGCTTGGAATCGGCAAAGGCTGGACCTAACCAGGCAGGGTGAGCGCAGAGCCCTTGTTCCTCTGAGTCTCTGTTCTGAGTGGAACCAGGGAAAACGATGAGCCCATGCTATATACAGGGCGGTTAGTTAGGACTCAGGTTCGAAGCCCGGCTATGTCACAGGGTAACGGCACATCACATCCTGGGCAAGTCCCACGCAGCCTCATCGGCTGCCTCGGAGGATCCAGTGACGTCAGACCTCCTTCGTGGTGGGAGCTCAAACACTTGCTGGGTTTTTTGTTTTTTGTTTTTTTGGTGTTTTGCTTTTTGTTTTATAATTAATAACTTTCGTGGGAAAAATAAAGTCAGAAAGGTTGTTCAACCGGATGTTCATGGAGATACTATGCCTTCAAAAACAAGTACTCATTTTGTGATCGCCCACACAGTGCCAGATGCTGGGGCGGGGATGGGATTTCCGGTGGTTTTTCTTCACTTTCCTCTTTGTACCTTCAGGCTTTCTCTGAATAGGAAAAGGTCTGCACGTGCTGATAGAGTAATCAGAAAAATGCAATAAGCCGCTTTTTGTAAAATTAAAAAAAAAAAAATTAATGCAGACGAACTCACTGCCTTCCTCCCCACTCCTTCCTCCTCCCCACAAATTCTGTGTAAAGGCAGGGCTGAGGGAGTATCCCAAAATCAACATCTCTGGAAGCGCCCCCCTCAAGGGCCCAGGCCACTCAGCCCACTCTGGTGCTGCTACCCAGGGGGCCCCTCCTGCCCTCTGATCCAGCCCCGGGGGCTGCCGGGGAAACTCCCGCAGTTTGGGCCCACGACCCTGGACCCTGCCTACTTCCTGCAGGGCGGGGGCTGGCCTGAGTTGGGCCCACCTGATCCACCAGGTCTTCCCGCCCCTCTGTGGCTTCCCAAAGCCCAGCCAGTTCAGTAATAGGAGCTAAGGCCAACAACTTGGATTTCTTTTGCGTAAGATCCTGGGGAGGGAACCATGAGTCCGGCCTCTATTCTGTGTTGGGCTCCCAGTCCAATTGCATCTCTAGCACTCAAATATATTTTCTATTTTCTTTTTCTTTTTTTTTTTTTTTTTTTTTAGACGGAGTCTCGCTCTGTCGCCCAGGCTGTAGTGCAGTGGCACGATCTCGGCTCCCTGCAAGCTCCGCCTCCCGGGTTTACGCCATTCTCCTGCCTCAGCCTCCCAAGTAGCTGGGACTACAGGCGTCCACCACCACGCCCGGCTAATTTTTTGTATTTTTAGTAGAGACGAGGTTTCACCGTGTTAGTTACCCAGGATGATCCCGATCTCCTGACCTCGTGATCTGCCCGCCTCAGCCTCCCAAAGTGCTGGGATTACAGGCGTGAGCCACCGCGCCCGGCCTATTTTCTATTTTCTGCCTAATTTTTAAATTAGATGTTTCTGAGACAATGCTCAGGCAAAGTGGATTTGAGCCGACATCTGAGTAGGTGTCAGGATGGCATGAGCTGACATATCATGGCGGCTGGGAGCTCTTAGGTCAGACCTGGGTTCAAATCCTGGCTCCAGGATTTCCTAAGCTAATCCTCAACCTCTCTGGACTTGTTTCCTTATCTGTAAAATTGGGATAATCATTGAGCCTGCCAACTAGAGCTGTTTGGAGATGTAAATGACAGTGGCTGGATGGTGCTTAGCATATTGGTTGGCCCTAGATAGATACCTATTTTTATTTTAAATTATTATATTTTATTATAAAGAGCTTTCAGAGGCAAGAAGTCTAGAAGGCTAATTCAGGCTCTGCTATTCTCTGGGTGACTTTGGGCAAATCCCTTTTCCTCTCTAAAACGGTTTCTCCATCTGTAAACTGTGTGATTTGGGCAGCTAAAGGGATAGATTTGGGCTTAGAACAAGGAGGGTTTTTTGTTTTTTTGTTTTTGTTTTTTTTTTCCTGAGACAGGGTCTCCCTCTGTCATCCAAGCTGGAGTGCAATGGCACGATCTCAGCTCACTGCAACCTCCGTGTCCCGGGTTGAAGCAATTCTACCAACTCAGCCTCCTAAGTAGCTGAGATTACAGGCGCCCTGCCACACCTGGCTAATTTTTTTATTTTTTGGTAGAGATGAGGTTTCACCGTGTTGGCCAGGCTGGTCTTGAACTCCTGACCTCAAGCGATCCACCCGCCTCAGTCTCCCAAAGTGCTGGGATTACAGTCGTGAGCCATCATACTTGGTGCAGGGTGTTTCTAACAAATATCAGGCTGCATGTGAGGTAGAGAGCTCCCCATCATTTCCAGTGTATTATGTAGGCTCCTAGAGCAGGAAGGAATCTAAAATGGCCAAGCCTCTCAAGTGTGAAATCAGGGCACCTACTCAGAGACACAAAGTGATACAGACATAGGAGCTTCAGGTTCCCAGTCTGCCCATCTAAGGCCCACACCATCACTCTGCCTGCCTGGTATGTGAAGTGCAGATCACTAGAGAGAGCCTGGGTGATGGAGACACTGTCTGGATTCCCCTATAGGTCTGTTGCTAACTAGCTGTGTGACCTTGGCAAAGTGTATCAGCCACTGTCGGTGTCCTGTCCACGTCTCCTTGCTGTGCCAGAATCTCTCAACACCTCCAACTCTCAGTTCAATAATTTTTTTTTTTTTTTTCTGGAGTAGCTGGAAGTGCTGGAGAATTAACACTCCTAGAAGCAGCTCTCAGCCAAACACAGATGGGAGCTGGTGGACAAATACCCCAGCTCCCACCCCTTTGCAGGCATAACTGGGCATGTGCCGTGCATGGTCTTCCAGACATCCCCGGCAGGTGTCAGTTGCCCATGCTGGTAATCTGTTGGATAACTCACCCTTTTGTCAGAGGTTTATTTAAACCGGAGCAACTCCATCTTGAATAGGGGCTGGGTAGAATGAGGCTGAGACCTACTAGGCTGCATTCCTGGGAGGTTAAGGCATTCTTAGTGATAGAATGAGATAGGAGGTCATCACAGATACAGATCATAAAGACCTTGCTGATAAAACAGGTTGCAGTAGAGAAGTCAGCTCTAACCCACCAAAACCAAGATGGCAACAAGAGTGACCTCTGGTCATCCTCACTGCTACACTCCCACCAGCGCCATGACAGTTTACAAATGCCATGGCAACATCAGGAATTTACCTTACATGGTCTAAAAAGGGGAGGCTTGAATAATCCACCCCTTGTTTGGAATATAATTAAGAGATAACCGTAAAAATAGGCAGCCAGTAACCCTCGGGGCTGCTCTGTCTATGGAGTAGCCATTCTTTTATTCCTTTACTTTCCTCATAAACTTGCTTTCACTGACTCCATGGACTCGCCCTGAAATCTTTCTTGCGTGAGACCCAAGAACCCTCTTTTGGGGTCTGCATCTGGACTCCTTTCAGGTAACACTTTCTTGGTTCGTGCCCTTCCCTGCCTCAGTTTCCCACTACCTTTGCACAGTTTCCTGGGATTACTTCCTAAATCAACTCTTTGAATCCTTGTCTGGGGAACCCAAACACAGATGGCAAGTTTTTTAACCCCCTGCATCCTGGTTCCTCTGCATGGGTGAATTCCAGGAGTTATTAGAGACACGACACCCACAGCAGTGTCTGGCAGTATGTCTGGTTAATACATACAAAATAAAGAGACAAAGAAACTTTATTTATACAAAACTCCACCCCTTCTGTTCCACTCTCCTCAGCAAACACAGACAACAGGTGATGAAACTACCTTTAAAACACACAGATGAGCATTACTCAAGCCAAGGTCCCCGCCTTCCCTAGCACCTGAGGTCTGGGCCAACGTGCAGGGTAACCGGTGCCTTATGCCTGCTGCCTGGATTGCTCGGCCCACAGGGTAGCTGAGCATATTCATTCTGGGGGTCCCATGCATGTGAGGAGCCCCCAGCCATACAGCTGTGCATGGGTATTTGGCAGCAAATTGTCCCTGCTCTAGTCATCGCAATTTTTCATGTCCTCTGCTGCTCCCCTTAACCGAACACCCCTTGACAGCCGGGATTCTGCCTCTAGCATCAACCTAAGGAAGCTCTGTTCAATGAAAGAGCACCTCTAGGCAATGACCACCTTCCCTGAACTGCAATTTCTCATCGATTTCCCAAGGCCGCCCAAGTCATTCCCTTGATGGCTGTGTTAGTTTCTAGGCTCAGCCTCTAGTTCAGTGAGACAGAGGCAGGTGGGCCTCTATGTGGGCCATGGTGATTTGGCGGGCAAAACATGCCCTGGGCAGGTACCACAGGGACAGTCTGCTACAGAAGTTGTGGATGGAGCAGCCAACAACTTGTTCACAAGTCGAGGTGCCCAAGGATCTCAGTTTTCCTGCAGGGGCCTGCCGTGGGGCACAGCGACCCAGTGCCCTCTCCTCTCATTGGATGTGGCGAGCCCAGCCCAATGCTGGGCGGAGTCCAGTCTCTGCAACCCAGCGTTAGGCCAATGTCAGTGGAACCTAACACCTTCATACCACATTTCTTCAAGTCTTTTGGAAATCTGCCAGCCTGGCTGCCTTCCAAGAGGTGGCATTTCCCAGGCATGGATAAGCCCTAGTCCTTATCTGCAGACCTCAGCAACAAGAGGGCACGCACCTAAGAGACCCTCATGCATGTGGGACCCACGGAGACAAAGTTCACCATCTGGGGAGTCTGGCTTGAGCTCTGAGCACTGCCAGGGGCAGGATGGAAGCACAATGAGGATTTACTCTTCTCTGAGATGCCCGAGGGTGCCAGGGAGGCCGGACAGAGGCTGGCCTCCAGTGGAACCCCACCTAGACAGGGGTCTGGGGCCCTCAGGGGGGTTGTAGGGGGCGAGGACCTGTCTCCACAGCAGCAGCCACAGCAGGGACTGGCCACGACAGGGGCCTGGCCACCATCCTCCTGGCCATGACACTGCTTCAGGTGGCCGCACAGGTGGCAGGTGAGGGCTGAGTAGACGATGCCACTGCCCAGGCTATCCCCAAGGGGGTCTGTGGCCTGCTCCGGGGGGAGTGGGGGCTTCTGCATGTCCTCTACTTTTTCCCCTGGTTCCAGACCCAGGTGCTCTGGGGAGCTGCTTGGGAGGTGTGAGCTCTGCGGGCTGTGAGGTGGCTCCCTGTCCAGTCCAAAGGTGAACAAGGGGACAGGGACTGGGGCAGGGTCCCCGGGGCAGCCAGGAGTGAGGTCTTGGAAAGGCTTATACCCCTCTTCCCCACTGCTAGCTCCAAATCCACATTCCCCCGGGGACACGGCACTGCTGGCAAGCAGGCTCGAGAAGGCCTTGTACCCAGCCTCTCCCGGGGGACCCAAGCCCGCCACCGCACTGGCCTGGATGCCACCCTGCTGCACCGCATGTACAAACTCCCGATAGCCACTGGTGGGGGCCGAGGCGGGGGCTGCAGCCGCCCCGTGCTGGAGGACATTCCGACGGAGGATCTGCTCCCAGGTTTCTGGCTCAGCTGGGGCCACAGTGGTTGGCTCAGAGAGCTGGGGGGCACAGGGCATCTCAGGGTCCACTTCCTCCAGATGTCTGGCCAGCAGCGGGTCTGGACCCAGCTCTCTGGGACATGGGGACTGGCTCAGGGAGTTGCTGAAGCTGCGGTAAGCAGGGTTGCTTGAGATGACGAGGGGCATCTCTGTGCAAGTCGGGTTGTCTGGGCTCTGCGTTGGGCTGGCAGGAGGACTCGGCTCCTGGTGGAGAGGCTGCTCCTTGCCCCAGGGAGGCACCTCCTTGGGCCCTGCACTTGGGAACTCATCCCAGGGCACGTGAGCACTCGTGCTTCCCAAAGGTGGAAGAAGGCACGACTCCCCCATGTCCTGCTGGCAAAAGCCCCCATTCTCCCCTCCGAGCAGGTCCAGGAACAGGCTCTCTGTTAGCCGGGCCACAATACCCTCCCTTCCCTCCTGGAAGTCATCCCTGTTGCTCTCAGATGATGCACAGAAGCTCTCTTTTTCTTCCTCTACCTCCTCCTCCTCCTTACACTCCACTGGAGCCTCAAACAACTCCACGCATCGCACCACGCTGATGCTCTCTGGCCAGAGGACTGTCTTGCTGATCTCCACCGGGCACCATGCTGATTTTCCGGAGCCCCGGAAAGGCAGATCTTTGACAGCCTTGTGGGGATCCTCATCCCTTTTCATGTTGTGCTCCAGAAAACAGGGCAAGAGCTTGGTAAGACAATTCTTCCAGTATCTGCAAAAGCAAAGTTTGGTCAGGGTTCAGTTTTGATACTTGAAAAACTCCTATTCATTCTTCAAAGCCCAGCCTGAAATCACCATGTCCTGATGGCCGTCTACTGCAGACATGCCTTTTAATGTTATAATCAGTAATTGATCAGTCTATATTGCTAGAATGGGAAATGAGGGTAGGGCCTGTGTCTTTGGGATTTCAGGAACCCAGCACATGTCCTGGCACCAAACACAAGCTCAGATCTGTTGAATAAGATAAAGTCTTTATGGATGATTATAATTAAAAGCAACACCATATCCCAAGCCATGACCAATTAGAATGGATATGGAAGCCAGATGCAGGGGCTCACGCCTGTAATCCCAGCACTTTAGGAGGCTGAGGCGGGAGGATCACTTGAGCTCAGGAGCTTGAGAACAGCCTGGGCAACAGAGCCCAGGCTGTCTCAAACATCTCTACAAAAATAAAAAAAAAAAATGAAAAATTAGCGGGCATGTTGGTATATTACTTTAGTCCCAGCTACTCAGGAGACTGAGGCCAGAGAATCACTTGAGCCCAGGAGTTTGAGGCTGCGGTGAATCACTGCATCCAGCCTAAGGGACAGAGCAAGACCCTGTGTCACAAAAAAAAAAAAAAAAAAAAAAAAGATGCAGGGTCCTAGGGTTGAAGAAGCATCCTGGACCCCCTTTAGTGTCTGGAGTGTGGAAAGGTCCAGCAGGCCCCAGGGAGGAAGCTAAGGAGGCCACAGTGGCGGGGCAACACAGCGAGAGCTTGTCTTTACAAAAACTTTTTTTATTATTATTATTTTTTTTGAGACTAGAGTCTCATTCTGTCACCCAGGCTGGAGTGCAATGGCACAATCTCCGCTCACTGCAACCTCCACCTCCTGGGTTCAAGTGATTCTCATGCCTCAGCCTCCTGAGTAGCTGCAATTACAGGCAAAAACCTTTTAAAATAGCCAGGCGTGGTAATGTACGTCTGTAGTATCAGCTACTCAGGAGGCTAAGGAGGGAGGATCATTTGAGCCCAGGAGTTTGAAGCTGCAGTGAGCTATGACTGCACCACTGCACACCAGCCTGGGCAACAGAGTGAGATCCTGTATATTTAAAAAAAAAAAGTGGGGGAGTGTTCAGGATAGTGGCTATTTGCCAACAAGTATACAATTAGGTCAGGATTTTAACAACAGGCACGTCTGCTCTGATTGTTAACTATAACAGCACTCCCGAGGGGCTTCACCATGTACCTGACACACCAGTGAAACTCAGGGGGCTTGGCCAGCACTCCACGTTTCCAAAACACCCCTCCTCCTGCCGTCCCCTGAAGCCTAATGTCACAGGGCAATTACCGAATGCCGGGGGAGAGAAGGCAGACATAGAGCTAGGGGCTTGCCTCTCCAACTCTATCACCTTCCCAATGCATGCAGGCTGTGACCTAAGTTCAGATACATACGGGCACTTGGCTGCTTCCTGGCCTCGGGATCGCTTCTCCCACGGTGACTCCTAAAATACAGAGACAGCCAATGAAAGAGCAGAGTGGCCTTGCAGCCCGGCCTGCAGTACAGCAATGCTCAGGAAGGGGCGCAAGCCTCAACATCACACAGGTCGGAAGTCCAACGGGTCACTTACGCTTTCTGAGCCTCAGATTCCTGGGAATTAATGACATTGTCCTAATATTCACAGGGACTGTGGTCGATGGCAAAAGTGGCCACAGAGGAGTGCTCTGAATCTCCTCCCATCCCTTGAATCTACTCTGGCCCTGGGACTTGCTTGGACCCATAGAATGTGATGGAAGTGACATCGTGCCAGTTCTGTGCCTGGGCCTCAAGAAGCCTTGGGATTTCCCACCCTTGAAAACCGAGCCACTCTGTGAACAAGCCTGGGCCGGCCTGCTGGAGGGTGGGAGGCACATGGCTCACGCATCTGCACTGTCCCAGGTAAAAGTCAGCCAACTAGGCTGGGTGTGGTGGCTCACGCCTGTAATCCCAGCACCTTGGGAGGCCGAGGCAGGTGGATCACCTGACATCAGGAGTTTGAGACCAGCCTGACCAACATGGAGAAATCCCGTCTCTATTAAAAATACAAAATTAGCCTGGCATGGTGGTGCCTGCCTGTAATCCCAGCTACTCGGGAGGCCGAAGCAAGAGAATCGCTTGAACCAGGGAGGCGGAGGTTGCGGTGAGCCAAGATCATGCCATTGCACTCCTGCCTGGGCAATAAGTGCAAAACTCCGTCTCAGAAAAAGAAAAAAAAAAAAACCCAACTGCCGGACACGGAGGGAGGCCACTGAGGGAGGCCACGGAGGGAGGCCAGCTCAATCCAGATCTACCTAGCCCAGCCTCCCCCGCCACCCTCACTGCTGAGCCCAGCCCCAAATGCCAGCCTGCAGAAGCATGAGCTAAATAAAGTTGATGTTGTAACTCTCTACATTTCAGGGTCATTTGTTACACAGCAAACATTAATGAATACATAAATGGCACTTGGTATTTGCAAGAGGCTGGAATATGCACTTTATATGTATTGTCTCAATAAATTCCAATATCTGCCCTACCGGGTAAACACTGTTATAACCCACAAGAGGAAACTGAGGCTCAGAGAATTAAGCAACTTGCTCAAGTCCACACTGCCAGTGAGTGGCAGAGTCAGAAATCAAAGCCAACACCACCAGATTCCAGAGTCCCTGGGAAAGCAAGGACCCTCAGACCTTCTCTTCTAGACAGGACCTGTATTCCCCATTTCTCCTTCCTAGAGAACTCCAATCTTGTTCAGGCAAACCCCACCCACTCACCCACAGGACCATGGCCTTGGGGAAGCTGACTCCACCCCTGGCTCAGGGGTGGGATACATTTCAGGCCAACGAGAACCCGGAAGGGATTTGCTGGTGCTGTGGGGGCAGTTTCCTATGCTTAAGAGGAAGACACTGAAAGCCTGTCACCCTCTCCGTCCTCCTCTCCTTCTGGCCTCTAGCCCTGGTACTGGCACCTCCCCAGGGAATGACACAGTGATGATGACCCAAGGGTCATTCTCCCAAGGGGAGGGAAAAAAACAGGAAACTGACCTCAGAGGAGCCCACCCCAGGCTGGGATTGCCAAGGGGAAGGGCGGGAAAGCCTCTGGTCTCCTGATGACCTCCTTCGGCTTCTGCCTCTGTCTGCCCTGCAACCCTCCTGACTGTCCATTTGCCATTCCAGAAGCCAATGAATGTCCTTAACAGCCCAGGTGTTCTGGACCACACTTCTTCCTGTACGCAGTCCCACATATCCTCACCCACGCCCGCTCCTACCTGAGCATCCTGGATTATTATAGCCACGAGGTGGCTGCGGGCTGGGTTGGGAATCTGGTCCCACCATGCTTTCTTGATCCTGAAAAACAAAAGGAAAAGGTGTTGATCTCTGAATTACTGACAGGTGAATGCTCCTCCCATAAAAACGGTCGTTATCACCAATATTTATTTGGCATCAGAAATCAGGCTGGTTAGTTTCTGGAGGTCAAACCACTGACTCCTTACTCTAATGTGGTGACATGGATTCTATTGCTAACCCTGTTCTACAGATGAGGAGAGTGAGGCCCAAGAAGGTGGAGTGACAGCTGGTAGGTGGCAGAGCCAGGTTCACACTCCCGCATTCTGTTACCCAGAGCAGAGCTCCTGATGAGGCCACCTGTGTCCTCAGTGGGAACAAGACCCCAGGGGATTAGGAAAGACTCAAACTGCAGAGAGAGGATTCTAGGTTCCCCTCAACAATCCCTTTTTCAGAGCAGCTGAGGGCAAATGACCAGGGAGTGGCCTGGGATGGGCTGGGAAGCTGGGGGATCTACAGAGAAACACCCCCCTTCTCTCTTCCTGGCCTGCCTGGGGCCATGGTGCATCATCCCTGCGAGGTAAGATCCTCAGACCGCTTCTGAATTAGCCTCTGCCCACGGTTTCAGTCAACACGTATTTATTGAGCACCTTCTATGTTTGACTCACTGTGCCCGGCCCCGAGGCCACAACAGTGAACGAAACAAAGATGCCTGCCTTGGTGAAACTGACCTTCAAGAGGGACAGATGGATGATAAATGGAGGCAGAAATGCTTATATGAGGCCAGGCATGGTGGCTCACGCCTGTAATCCCAGCATTTTGGGAGGCCGAGGCAGGTGGATCACCTGAAGTTCGACACCAGCCTGGCCAACATAGTGAAACCCCGTCTCTACTAAAAATACAAAACTTAGCCAGGCATGGTGGCACGCACTTGTAATCCTAGCTACTCAGGAGGCTGAGGGAGGAGAATCCCTTGAACCCAGGAGGCAGAGGTTGCAGTGAGCCGAGATCACGCCACTGCACTCCAGCCTGGGTGACAGAGTGAGACTCCATCTCAAAAAAAAGAGAAAGAAAGAAAGAAATGCTTATATGAGGTCAATCTTCATGGCAATAAGTGCCATGAATAAAGATAAAGGGGTAGAAGTTCAAGACCAGCCTGGGCTACATAAGTGACAGCCAGTCTCTACAAAATGTAAGAAAATTGGCCAGGCACAATGGCTCATGCCTGTAATCCAGCACCTTGGGAGGCTGAGGCAGGTGGATCACTTGAGGTCAGGAATTCAAGACCGTCCTGGCCAACATGGTGAAACCCCATCTCTACTAAAAATGGTAGTGTGGTAGTGCATGCCTGTAATCCCAGCTACTTGGAAGGCTAAGGCAGGATAATTGCTTGAACCCAGGAGGCGGAGGTTGCAGTGAGTTGAGATCACACCGCTGCACTCCAGCTTGGCCTTTGAGACTCCATCTCAAAAAATAAAATAAAATAAAATAATAAAATAAAAAATAAAATAAAATAAAGAAAATTAGCCAGGCCTGGTGGCACACGCCTGTTGTCCCAGCTACTCTGGAAGTTGAAATGGGAGGATCCCTTTAGCCCAGGAATTGGAGGCTGCAGTGAGCCATAACCATGCCACTGCACTCCAGCCTGGGTAACAGTGTGAGACCCTGTCTACAAAACAGAACAAAACAAGAAACCAAAGACAAAGAACAGCAAAGAGGCTGGCATGCTGGGATATGGTGATGGGGAGTGGGAAGAGGTACAGGTGATGGGGAAACTGAGGCTCAGAGCAAGGCAATCAGCCCAAGGTTGCCTGGAGGCATCAGTGACAAGATATGGAGGAGAATTTGCATTCCCTGCCTACCTAGTGTGTGCTGGGCCAAGAGCGGGCACTTTCATCAATCATGTGAATAATCCTCAGCCACCTCTAATCCTGACTTGGTGAGGTTGAGCTTGCTAGTCCCATTTCAGAGATGGGAGGACTGAGGCTCTGAGACACCACGATTCCAAGGGCTGGCAAGAGCTCTCTGGAAACAATGCTCTTTCCACCACCACCTACCAGTCACTCGCCCCTCATCTCATCCCTCAGCCTTTACTGTGATTCGGCCTCTTCTGGCTGATGAAATACGTTCTCACCATCACTCTCAATCTGCAAAGCAGGAACCCCAGGCTCAGGGGTTTCAGCAACTTGTCAGCCACCAGCTACTGAGCTCCAAGGCCAGGATTCAAACCCAGGTCTCCTGACTCCATCAGGGCAATCGTCGCAAATTCCTCTGGCTCCTACCACATACCCCCAAATGGCCCCAATTGCCCAGGCAGCCAGTGTTGTAAGGGGATGTGGGATGACTCTTATCTTGCTTGTCCCTGGGCAGCTCATTCTCCCCAGTCAGGGCCCCCCTCAGATTTTCCCTCCTTGGAGAGCCTTATCCTGGTCCTCCCTTGCAAAGAGCACCCCAGAAGATCTCTGACCTGCACCCTGGTCTAGTGCATTCAGAGTGTGGGTCACTATGGAAAACCATCTGTTCATCATTGATATGTATTCTGTCTCCCCGCTAAGATGCCGGTTTTAGAAATGTGGTGTCCTGGCTGGGCGCAGTGGCTCAGGTCTGTAATCCCAGCACTTTGGGAGGCTGAGGCGGGCAGATCACGAGGTCAAGAGTTCAAGACCAGCCTGACCAACATGGTGAAATCCCGTCTCTACTAAAAATACAAAAAATTAGCCAGGCATGGTGGCATGCACCTGTAATCCCAGCTACTCAGGAGGCTGAGGCAGAAGAATCGCTTGAACCCGGGAGGCGGAGGTTGCTGTTAGCCGAGATCGCGCCACTGCACCAGCCTGGGCAACAGAGCGAGACCCCATCTCAAAAAAAAAAAAAAAAAACAAAAAGCTGGGGTCCTTGTTGATCTCGTTCTCAGCTCCACTCTCAAGGTGTGTAGTAGCTGCTCAATAAATATGTATTATTGAATGAGAGGACTGCAAAGGGGCAGATTGGAGGGGCAAGTCCCTGCCACCCTGCACTCCAGAGGGACCACTCGGCGGCACTGGGCCCAGGACTCACTTGGTGATGCCGACATAGCACAACACGCAGATGACCAGGATGACACTGCATAAGATGCCGACATCCTGCAGGAGGCGCTGCTCGAAGGGCTCCCTGTAGGCTGGAATTGGGAGGGGAAGCCATGAGCTGGAGTCAGCCATGGTACAGCCCGGGCTCCACTTCTCAGAACTGGAGACCCAGGGTCAAGACCCTCCTCCGAGACCCTCCACGATCTGGCCGCCGACCAACCCTCCACCTCATCTCCCCCCACTCTCCCTCTTGCACATTGAGTCCTCGTCACACCGGCCGCCTCATTGCCCCCTGCTCCTCCAAAGCTCAGTGCCACCTCCAGATCTTGCACTTGCTGCTCTTTCTTTCTGGAAGCACAGAAGTCAAATGCACCGACCTAGAAGCCAGATGGCTCCGTGCTGTGTGACGCGGGACAAGTCCCTTACCTTCTCTGTGCCTCAGCATCCTCATCTGTACTATGAGGCTAATGACAGAACTTATTGTGCAGGGCTGTTGCGAGGATTGCATGATGAATCAACAGATAATGCACTCAGAACAGAGTGGCCTGTCCATACCATTAGCTGCCTTCATCTCAACATGGTTGACGACTCCTTGTTCACTTTCATCGTCACATTCTCTGAAAAGTCTTCCCTGACACCCTCCCTACGGTTGCCCTCCCATCGCTCCATCCCCTTCCTCTGCTTTTATTTTCTTCCCAACACTCACTGTCATCCGGATCTGTGTGATTTCTTTCTTTCTTTATATGTCTGCTTTTTGTCTCTCCCCTCCAGAATGTCAGCTCCACAAGAGTGGGGATTTCTGTCTGCTTTGTTCATCGCTGATTCCCCAGTGTCTAGCGCAGGGCTAGCCATGTAGGATGAACTCAGTAACTATTTGCTGAAATAATTGATGAGGGTCCTACACATCGTATCTGTTTCATACAAGCTAATTCCCTTCCCCAGGTCAATGGCAGAGAAGAATCGATTCAAAACTTTCCCAAGCACCTGGTTCTGTGCTGGGCTCTGGAGATACAGCCATGGAGACCCTGCCTACGGAGCTCACAGCCCAGGGTGGGAGACACGTGGCTCAACTGATATCCACAGTGCAGGATGAGCAATGCTGAGAGGGCTGTGCGGTGGCAGGGTCGGGGTACTGCCAGTCGCCATTGCATCCACCACGTTGAAGAATCTTCTTTCATCGAGTTTTCACAACAGCCCTTACTCCTCCCATTATACAGATGGGGAAATTGAAGCAGTCTTCTTCACTCAACAGCTTTTTCCTCTCTCCCTTGTCAGGGAGCCATGACCACCCTAAGGCTTGGGCCAATCACGATTATCCTGTTCCCTTTTCCAGGCATTGAAGTTCCCAGTCTTCTTTGCAATGAGCAAGTAACAGTAACCATGTAACATGTAACAGTCCTGGCCAATGAGAAGTAAGGGGAATTTTGCTAGGGAAGCTTCTAGAAAGATGTTTGCTTCCTGATGAAAAAAGAGAGATATACAAGGTACACTCTCTCGTAGCAGCCTTTCCTTTCCTTCCTGCTTTATGTAAGGCAGTGTGCAACGGCCAACCTGAGGGCATGGGTGGCAAGTCTAAGGATAAAATGCCACCGTGTGAAGGATGGCAGAAGGGAAGAGATATCACTTGGTTGCTGTACAAACCCCAGTAGGTCCATTTGTAAGACTTCATTTTATGTGAGATAATCAATATTTCTACTGCAAAAGACCTGTGGGATACCTCACTGAAAAGAGTTGTTTCTGGGATGTAGGTTTCAAGTGAGAAAGTTCCCAGCCTCCTTTGTGGCTATGTGTAGTCATGTAACCATTTTCACCAATAGAATTTGAGAGGAAGTGATGTGGCCCACTTCCGGGCTGGCTGCTTTCAAGAAGCAGATGTGCTCTCCACACTATCACGCCTCTTCTGCTGGCTGGATGCAGAATGGTGGGGCCCTAGAGCAGGGATTCTTCACTTGGGGTTGGTGGACCAACATGGCTGCAGGTAGAATTCAAGGCTCTGAGAACTTGGATGGGAATGAAATTACATCTTTGTTTTCCCTAACCTCTGACACCTGGCATCTTCCATTAAGGATGGAGGAAGGGGCCAGGAACACTGGCTCCCACCTGCAATCCCAGCACTTTGGGAAGCCAAGATGGGAGGATCACTGGAGCCCAGGAGGTCAAGAGCAGCCTGGGCAACATAGTGAGACCCTGTCTCTATTTATTTTAAAATTTTTAAAATAAAATTAAAATTAAATTTTAAAAAAAGAATGGAGGGAAGAGACCCCAATAATGATAGCATCAGTGATCCTGTCCCCAGGAAAACTCACAGCTACTCTCATATCACATCATAATTTCAGTATCATAAGGTATTATTTATGCTTATCTACTTTGAAATTACAGTAGTTATGAGATCTACCCCTAGAACTTATTTATATCTTAATAAAGAAGCACATATATCCCTAGATTAAAAATGTGTTTAAATATTTTATAACTGCATTTCAATACAATTACTTTCCTCTGTAATTCTATTTATTTTATTTTATTTCATTGTATTTATTTATTTTTAGAGATGGGCTCTTGCTCTGTCACCCAGGTGGGAGTACAGTGGTACGATCACGGCTCACTGAAGCCTCAAACTCCTGGGCTCAAGTGAACCTCCCACCTCAGCCTTCCCAGTACCTGGGACTACAGGTCCATGCCACCATGCCTGACTAATTTTTTGTACAGATGGGGGTCTCACTATGTTGCCCAGGCTGGGATTTTATGTATTTAAAAGTATTCTGAGATGAGGTCCATAGGCTTCACCAGGCTGCCAAATGGAACCAGGACACAAAAACAGTTAAGAATCTTTGGCCGGGCGCGGTGGCTCAAGCCTGTAATCCCAGCACTTTGGGAGGCCGAGACGGGCAGATCATGAGGTCAGAAGATCGAGACCATCCTGGCTAATACGGTGAAACCCCGTCTCTACTAAAAAATACAAAAAACTAGCCGGGCGAAGTGGCGGGTGCCTGTAGTCCCAGCTACTCGGGAGGCTGAGGCAGGAGAATGGCGTGAACCCGAGAGGAGGAGCTTGCAGTGAGCTGAGATCTGGCCACTGCACTCCAGCCTGGGTGACAGAGCAAGACTCCGTCTCAAAAAAAAAAAAAAAAAGAATCTTTGTCCTGGAGAATGATGGCACCACAAGATGGACAGAACCTCACTCCCCAGATTTCTATAGGTAGGGAAACCACCCACGAACCAGCAACATTCACATTAGCTTGTTACACGAGCAAGAAATATATTCTGATAGTGTTAAGCCATGGAAATTGCGGGCTTGCTTGTTACTGCAGCCTAGCCTGCCTACCTGACCGATACACCATGGCAGGTGGTAATTTCATTATTTGCCTTTAGAGGCATCCTATGATATAAAAACCCAGAGACTCAGCCAGGGGAAGCATCTGGCCACAGGGGAAGAATGGAGAGTGGAGATTAGCATTGCTAAGGCCTCTTGATACTCACAGTTGTACCACTTGGTGCTGGGGCTCCACTCACTCCAGGTGGTGTTATAGTGCTGAGCCCAGGCCCTCACCCGTGCCCTGTAGGAAATTCCAGACTTCAGGGTGCTGGCTGGGATGCGGAGGGTGGGTTTTAGGTAGGTCACGTTATAGATTCTGGACTGGTAGAGAAAAGGGAGATGTTAGTGCACCAGCCGGGAATGAGGGGGACCAGTGCCCACCCTGGTTGCTGTCCTTAGCTGACCCCACCATGTTTAGAGCCATCAGCCTAGGTATTTGGTTGTTCGTCCTGTTTAGGTCCTTGCTTGCCACCTCTGTAACTGTGACCAGGCCAAAGCAACACAGGTTAGGCTCCCCGACTCATTAGCCGTATTATGTTACTTAGGCAAGTTGTTTAACCTTTCTGAGTTTTCGTGAGATAATTCAATCTCATCTGTAAAACAAGGGTAAGAGCCCCTACTACCACCTCCTGGCTGTGTGACCTTAAGTAAGTGACATAACCTCTCTGGACCTCAATGTCCTCATCTGCAAAATGAGGGTAATAAAGTGCCTATCTCCCTCCCCCCAGGGTTGTGGTGGTAAGGAAATGGGTTAACATAGGTAAGTATTTTGAATAGGGTTTGGTATACAAAAAGCACAGGGTGATCTTTCTGAAGGACTGGCAGGGTCAAGGCATCTCTCTCTGTCCTTCATAGGCTTCCTAGTGTCTCCATGGTCAAGTCCAAACTCATTGGCCTAGAATCTAATGCTCTGCCCAACCTAGCCTTCACTGAGAAGTGACCTCCAAGATGTGTTGTTAAGTAAACAAGGTAAGATGCAGATGTGTATGTGTTCTCTGCTTCCTTTTATGTTTTTGTTTGTTTGTTTGTTTTGTTTTGTTTTTTTAAAGAGAGATAGGGCCAGGCATGGTTCACACCTGTAATCCCAGCACTTTGGGAGGCCAAAGTGGGTGGATCACTTGAGTGAGGAGTTCAAGACCAGCCTGGCCAACATGGTGAAACACTGTCTCTACTAAAAATACAAAAATTAGCTGGGTGTGGTGGCAGGCGCCTGTAATCCCAGCTACTCAGGAGGCTGAGGCAGAAGAATCGTTTGAACCCAGGAAGCGGAGATTGCTGAGATCACACCACTGCACTCCAGCCTGGGTGACAGAGCGAGACTTTGTCTCAAAAAAACAAAAAGAAACAGAGAGATGGCACAAGGATCATTGCAGACAAACCTAAGATGGCCCCCAGGATCCCCACTTTGAATCATGTCTTTGTGTCATCTGGTCTTCTCGAGTGTGGGCAGGACCTGCTACTTGTTTCTAACCCATAGAATATGGTAAAGGTGATGAGATATATAGAGGATTTCATGGATGTGATTATATTACAGAAGACTGCAAGTCTCTCTGCCTTGATGGCTTTGCAAAGGGCACACGGGAAGGAATGCGCGGTTAACTACAACCAAAAGCCAGCATGAAACTGAGGCTCTCAGTTCAACAGCCTGCTAGGACCTGAAGGTCACCAATATCATATGAGCTTAGAAGTGACCCTTCCCCAGTTGAGCCTCAGATGAAACTGCAGCCCCAGCCCACAACTTGATTATAGCCTCCCGAGACTCTAAAGCAGAGAACCTGGCTAAGCTATGTTCAGACTCCCAACCCACAGAAACTGTGAGATAATAAATGGGTGTTGTTTAAAGCTGTGCAGCTGGTGGTGCCATTATTATGCAGCAATAGAAAATTAAGACAGCGATGAATGAACATACACATTTGCTTGTATAGACGAAAGCTCTCTCTAGAGGATGCACATGCCCTCTGCCTGCCCTAACCTTGCCTCCTTTTCCCTCCTGGCAAGAGACAGATAGCAGTCATCAGTCTCTGGGAAGAAAAACAGGAGGCTGCAGTCAGGAGAGAAACGTATTTCCATTCTAAGTCCTTTTGTACCATTTGTATTTTTATTTCATGTAACTATTACTTTTACCCTCCAAAAAAGCTTTAAAAAGTGATAAATGAACGCTGACGACGATGGCAAGTGAGCAACCTGAGTTCTCATCCTGTCACCCCTCTCCCTGCGAGATCCAGGGCTATGCACCTCCCTCTTCTCCTCCTCAGCCCCCGGCAGTTTCTTCCTGGTTCCTGGCAGCTCCATTTCTACTTGTGGTTGGAAGCACATTTGGGGAAATCTGGTGCAAAGTGAGCCAAGGGGAGTTTTTCACAAGAAAGAAGCAAAGTCCCAACAGATTGCTGGAGCAATTGCAGAGAGTTCAGAGATTTTCCTTTTACAGAGGAGCTGAGGGCGGGGTGTGAGTTGAGGGGAGACTAGAGAAGGGAGGGAAAATTCTCACTCCCTTTCATCTTTCTTTCTAAACAAGAGTAAACAAGAAGCAATAGCTAGATTACCGAAGAAATTGTACACCCTGGAAGGGAGCTGGGAACTGGGAAATGTTTTGTTAAGAAACAAAAGAGAAATCTGAGCTTCCAAGGAACTACTTGCGGTTTGTCTGTTTTCTTAACAAGAAGGCCAGGTGTTCAGGAGACCATCTCTGAGAGAAATGTCCATGGGAGGAAAAAGAGCACACAGGCTTGGGAGTTCAAATACTGGGCACAAATCTCAGATCTGGGCTGGATGCGGTGGCTCAAGCCTGTAATCCCAGCAGCCTGGGAGGCCGAGCCAGGGGGATCACATGAAGCCAGGAGATCCAGACCAGCCTAGACAACATGGCGAGACCCAGAGATTATCCCTTCAATGGGAATGTGAGGAAGGTGGATTCAGGGTAGGGAAACATGGGTGGCAGGAAATGACCTCCCCGCACACCGGCAGCAAAAATAGGGGGACTCAGCCACCCCCTGTGGATGGTCCCTGCCATTATTGACCTGACAGTTTCCTGTAAATCCTCTCGCTCTTTTTAAAGATGTCAATACATGTATTTAAGGAGGAACTCTACTGGCCAGGCGTGGTGCTTACACCTGTAATCCCAGCACTTTGGGAGGCTGAGGCGGGTGGATCACCTGAGGTCAGGAGTTCGAGACTAGCCTGGCCAACACGGTGAAACCCCATCTCTACTAAAAATACAAACATCAGCCGGGCATGGTGACAGCCGCCTGTAGTCCCGGCTGCTCAGGAGGCTGAGGCAGGAGAATCGCTAGAACCCAGGAGGTGGAGGTTGCAGTGAGCTGAGATGGCACCACTGCACTCCAGCCTGGGTGACAGAGCGAGACACTGTCTCAAAACAAACAAACAAACAAACAACAAAAACTCCACTACCACTACCGTGAAGGGAATGTCAGGACTAGCTGCCATGTGGACCAAGCAACAAACTGACCTTGTTTTCTTGGGAAAGTCTAAGCCTGGGGTGTGGCCTCTGCTCACTTCATTAAGAGGAATTAGTAAACGAGTCAGCTCAGAGAGACTTCCTCCTTACCCGGATGGCCTCAGAAGGGAACTGACATGGGTCACTGTCTCTTGAGTCAGTATTCTTCTCTCCAATAATAGGGTTAATCAAGTGAGCTGTGGATGTGCCACCTACGATCGCTTGTGTCCCCCAAACTGGGAAACACAGATGCAGCCCACAGCCCTACCTTTACAGATGAGGAGCGGCGAGCAGAAATACTCCCCTTCTCTCACGTGCGGGGTGGGGGGCCAGGAAGCGAAGGGACTTGCCTAGGGCAGAGCCGGGTGAGAAGCCAGGTCTCTAGCTCCTGGGATTTGCTATCTAGTCCCAGGGCCTGCCGCCTAGGCTCCTGGCTCCAGGGACTGGGCCTCTGCTGGTCACCCACCCTGTTCCCCAGAGGTCACAGAAAAACGTCAAAGCATGCCCACTCACATCTGCCGGGTCGTTTTCACTCCAAATGTTGACTGCATAGGTGAGATCATTATACAGGTAATTGTCAGGGGGATACGGGTTGCTCCAGGTCAGCAGCACAGTGTCGGAGACATTGGTGTAAACCGTGAGGTTTCCTGGGGCCCTGGGTTTCACTGCAGGAGAAGCGGCATCTGTGTGAGGATCTATGCAGTGACTCCCCCATCACCCAGTCCGGCCCCAGACTGCAAACCACAGCCACCACCCAGATTTCTGGTGGACAAAACCTCTGTAGCATACTTCTGGAGCACCACAGATTCAGAGCCACGATTTAATGTTGCTAAAATTCTACATAGAATTTTAGTGTTTATTAATTACCCTTTTTTCTTTTTGAGACAGGGTCCCACTGTGTTGCCCAGGCTGGAGTGCAGTGGCACAGTCACAGCTCACTGCAGCCTCAGTTGCCCAGGGCTCAAGTGATCTGTCTGCCTTGGGCTCCAAAAGTGCTGGGATTCCAGGCATGAGCCACCGCGCCTGGTCTTTTATTAACCACCTTTCTACAGTGAAGGCAAAATGTATGAGCCAAAGTAACCCAAACTTCAGCATTTTTTTTTTTTTTTCCTTGGGACATAATGTCGCTCTGTCACCCAGGCTGGAGTGCAGTAGCGTGATCTAGGCTCACTGCAACCTCCGCCTCCTGGGTTCAAGCCATTCTCCCACCTCAGCCTCCCTTCCCAAGTAGCTGGGATTACAGGCGCCTGCCACCATGCCAGACTAATTTTTTGTATTTTTAGTAGAGACGGGGTTTTACCATGTTGGCCAGGCTGGTCTCAAACTCCTGACCTCAGGTGATCCGCCCACCTCAGCCTCCCAAAGTGCTGGGATTATAGGCGTGAACCACCATGCCCGGTTTCAAACTTCAGCTTTTACAGCTGCATCCTTCACTCCTTTGGCCACATCTCCATACTTTATGATGATTTACTGAGTATTTTTCTTTATTTTGATTGATCTGTTTTAAAACTTGGTCTCCTTTGAAGCAATCATATCCCTGAGACCTCGGGTTATACTATGCATCACGGGAATATAATATAATGCATTTTAATATGCATTAAAATCAATATACTACAAATATATTTCATTTGTTTTAAAACCCAAATGTAGGCTGGGTATGTAGGCTCACATCTGTAACCCCAGCACTTTAGGAGGCTGAGGCAAGAGGATCAGTTGAGGCCAGGAGTTTGCGACCAGCCAGCCTGAGCAACACAGTGAGACTCTCATCTCCACAAAAAACAAATTTTTTTAAGTTAGCTAGGTATGGTGATGCACACTTTAGTCCTAGCTACTCGGGAGGCTGAGGCGGGAGGATCACTTGAGCCCAGGAATTGGAAGCTGCAGTGAGCTATGATCGTATCACTGCACTCCAGCCTGGGTGACAGAGACCCTGTCTCTAAAAAAACAGTAAACACGTAAAAATAAAAATAAAATAAAAACGTAAAAATTATCTTAAAGTTCATTCATGGGTCAGTTTAAATAACCTCCCAGCTACCAGCCCTGAGCAGACCTTCTGGAACGGCTGATGGCGCGGTGAACTGAGCCCTGCAGGGCCCTGGCCTTGAGTACTGCCTCTGCTGCTGAGAAGCTGTGTGACCTGAGGCAGGTTACTTGCCTTCTCAGAACTACACTTCATTCAACTGCAAAATGGGGACAACAACTGTCTTCTGGAAACTGGGGCTCAGAGAGGAAACATGACTTGCTCAAGGTCACACAGCAATGACCAATGTTTTAAACTCCTGTCACCACACCCCAGCTCACGTGAGGCTCCTGCAGGGACCCCAGGTACCAGGAGAAGGTCAGCCTTCCACGGTCTAGACCATCTGAAGCCGCAGCAGCTGACCAGTGGACACAGAACAGAAGGACTGTTCCCAGTTCAGTTTTCAATCAGCAGCAGGCATGCCTTCAAGCAAGCACGCCTCATCTCAATACGCCTTCCTGGGCACATAAGTTCAGGGCTGGAAACAGCTGAGCTGAAGGGGGCTTAGTGGTCTACTGTGCCCAGTTCTGTTTCAAAAATGGGAGGACTGAGGCCCAGGCAGGGGCAGGAATCCTATCAGATTTGGGAAAATACAGGTGGCTTCCTCCTGCTATTGCTGTGACCCCCCCACCTCCCCTGCCCACCACACCCTCAGCCCAGGCAGTTGTGGGAACACACCCACCCATGCCCGCCACACTCTGCCCTGCTCACCATGCTCGCTGGGCTTGAAGGAGCCCTTCCACAGCAGCTGCTGTCCAGCCCACAGGTCCAGCGTATAGTTGTCCATACTGACCACATCCTCCATGAGCAGGTGGCACACGCACCCCACACCGCCGTTGTTCTCGGGGACACACGTGTAGGTTCTGCAGACACAGGGGCTAGGTTAGGCTGGTCACCTGTAGGCTGGTTGGGCCCCACGGCTGTGCCTGGGACACGCCTCCAGGAACCGCATCATACTCTTCCAGCTTCCCGATCACTGATATAAGGCCAGATCTGGGGGCTTGGGAGCGGCCAGGGTGTGCTGGGGGCGGCTGACCAGGGTTGCCGCTCTTGCTGGCCACATGCACCAGGGATGCTCCTCACACCTGCCTAGCTGCTGGCCCTGGTCCTGGGACTTAGCTTGTCCCTGAAAGCCCATGAAAGGGAAGAACTGGTGGCACTAATTAACTTAGAACAACATAAGCTGTGCATCGCAAAATTTGGCCATCGTAGGGTAATTCCAGTGTTCCACCTTAACAGCCAACCCACATCTCATGGGCTAAGCCAGGGGTCTGCAAACGTTTTCTGTAAGAGGCCAGATACTTAATATTTTGGACTTCAAAAACCATACAATGTCTTGTGGTGTTTTTTTTGTTTTGTTTTGCTTTTTTTTTTTTTTTGGTTATTTGTATAAATTTAGGGGGTACAAGAGCTGTTTTTCTTTTTTTTCTTTTCTGAGACAGAGTCTCGCTCTGACACCCAGACTAGAGTGCAGTGGTGCAATCTCAGCTCACTGCAACCTCCACCTCCTGGGCTCAAGCAATTCTCCTGCCTCAGCCTCCCTAGTAGCTGGGATTACAGGTGTGCATCACCACACCCAGCTAACTGTTGTATTTTTAGTAGAGACGCGGCTTCACCATGTTGGCCAGGCTGGTCTCGAACTCCTGGCCTCAAGTGATCTGCCCACCTCAGCCTCCCAAAGTGCTGGGATTACAGCTGTGAGCCACTGAGGTGCCCGGCCTTACAAATGCAATTTTGATGCCAACCCCCAGATCTGTTCTCACTGGATATGCTGCCTAGTGGTGAAGTCTGGGGTTTTGGTGGGTCCGTCACCCAAATAGTTTACACTATGCCCACTAAGTAATTTCTTGTCCCTCACCCCCTCTCCCACCCTCCCAAGTCTTCAGTGTCTATTATTCCATTGTACCTGGAACAATGCCCATGTGTACACATTATTTAACTCTTACTTATAAGTGAGAACATGCAGTATTTGACTTTCCATTTCTGAATTATTTCAATTAAGATAAAGGAGTAGGCTGGGCTCAGTAGCTCATGCCTGTAATCCCAGCACTTTGGGAGGCCAAGGCAGGTGGATCCCCTGAGTTCAGGAGTTCGAGACCAGCTTTGCCAACATGGTGAAAGCCAGTCTCTACTAAAAATACAAAAAATTAGCCGGGTGTGGTGGCAGGCACCAGTAATCCCAGCTACTTAGGAGGCGGAGACAGGAGAATCGCTTGAACCCAGAAGGCAGAGGTTGCAGTGAGCCGAGATTGTGCCACTGTACTCCAGCCTGGGCAACAAGAGCGAAACTCCGTCTCAAAAAAAAGATAAAGGAGGGCCATGCAGTTTCTGTTACAACTACTCAATTCTGCTGATGTAGTGCAAAAGCAGCCTGTGTGTTTCAATAAAACTTTATTTACAAAAACAAGCAGTGGGCCAGATTTGGCTCACAGGCCATAGTTTGCCAGTCCCTGGACCATGCCAGTGGACACAAAGCACAGCCCATCTACCTTAGAATAATCATGGAATACCACCTCTACCTTGCGTGCTGGTGTGCCATATATCCCCAGTCTGCCCCGTAACTGTGTGTCTTGTGTACGTGATTATGTCCTGGGCACCAGTGTAACAAAGCATCCTGTGCCACCATGGAGTAGCCCAGGGAACCACCTGACTCCTATGCCAGGTCCCCTGGTCCATCCACCATCACACTGAACTCCACTCGCAACACTATTCCTCAATCAAGGGTCTAGTCCAGTGGTTCTCAAAGTGTGGTCTGGGTCCACCAGGTCAAACTCTTTTCATCATAATACAGGGACATTATTTGCCTTTTCACACTCTCTCACTGGCATACAGTGGAATTTTCTAGAGGCTACGTGACCTGTGATCGTGTCATTGATCTGATGATTTGTTGAATGGGGGTTTGCATGTTGTTGTGACTTAACATTTCTCCATTTTGGGCCAGGTACAGTGGCTCACGCCTATAATCCCAGTACTTTGGGAGGCTGAGGCAGGAGGATCACTGGAGCCCAGGAGTTTGAGACCAGCCTGGGTAACACAGTGAAACCTCCATCTTGATAAGAAAAAAAATTTTAATTGTTTTAATTTTTTAAAAATTACAAAATTTCTCCATTGTAAGTTCTAATTAGGTAAACATAGAACGATGTGTTACCTAGATCAAAGCCCTTTGGGTCCTCACTTATTTTTAAGTGTGAAAAAAGGTCCTCAGACCAAAAAGTGTGAGAACTGCTGGTCTAGTCCAATATTCCAGCCATATCTATGTGCCACATGGACCAACACTCCCAGCACGCGCTCCGCTGTATCTTACATAACATGTCCCCGGAGATGGGACCTCCCCTCTAACACCATACCCAATAAACAGCAGCAAACCATACTCAGCATCCTGCGCTCCAGCGCACCACCTGGACCCAGCTCACTCTTGGGCCAAACCCTTTGGGCACAACCTCCCCAAACCTCCAGCTCCAGCGCAGGCTTACTCGGAGGACTGAAAAACCAGCTGGTACAACAGACGGAGCTCGGCGCTGCAATTGGTGGGACCGCCCATCTTCCACTCACAGATAGAGATGCTCATGTAGTCGGAGACGCAGGTGGGCTCCTGCAGGACCTTCATGCTCCCTGGGGAGACACAGGAGCAGCCTAAGCGGCCAGGAACGCAACGCATAAGGAGGGGGACTTGCACCCAAACAGGACCAAGGGGAACAGCACAAAACCACAGTGCAGGCAAAGTTGAGGGCCAGCGCCCACAGAGCTGGGGCCAGGACCAGAGCTGCTGGAGCTTCCCAGCTAGTGTCTGGATGACTGTGGAAGCCGAAGAAATACCCATGGGTGCGGGGGCCATTAGAGAAGAACGAACCAAGTGCACCTTTATCTTACACAAAGTTGACAACTTGTTCTTGGCCAAATTAAAGAGAAAATATGTAGCAGTTTAAGGAGTGCCAATCCATCACACCAAGCCTGTGCCCTCGAGCTAGGGGAAGTGCCACTTCCCCATTTGCCCACTATCTGTGCCCCTCTTAGTTCCCACCCCTTTCTGCTCTCTCTGTGCTCAGGAGGCTGATACCACAGTCTTCATCACCAGGTACCCTTGGCCTTTGGTTTCCAGTTGGGTTTGGCCAATGGGAGAGAGGAGATGGATGGGCTGGAGGAAACATTGGCGCCCTCCTAGCTTGTCAGTGGCTGCGGCAGGACTGGAATCGGCAGGATGGACGCTGAGTTTGCTAAATTACCTGAACATGAGGCCACCCAGCCCCTGACCCTCAGGTGCCTCCACGCGCCCATGCTCAGTGCTACGCCCATCTCAGCTGACAACAACTTGCATAAGGGCTGACCATGTTAAAGAGTCATCTTAGATAGCAAATAAATACTCCAAGCTTATCTCATGTCCAGAACTAACTCCTGATTCCTGCCCCTCCCCAAAGTACCTTCTCTTCTGGCATCCTTCTGCATTTCAGAAATGACAACCACCACGTCCTTCCCAGTAGCTTGGGTCAGAAATCTTGGAGTCATCCTGGCCACTTCTCTTTCTCTCTCTCTCTCTCACCCCAATTCCAATCTGTCCTCAAATCTGCCTCCCAGAGGGATCTGGAGCCCCTCATTTCCTCCACTCCAGACCTCCCTCCAGACCTCCCGGCTTCCACCCTCGTCCTTTCTCCACACGGCATCCTGAGGGGTCCTTTGGAACATAATGGATGATGTGGATCCTCCGCTCAAACACTGCAAGGTCCTTTTTGATTCAGCCACCCTGTCACTTTGCTGACCTTCACTCCTTCCTCCTGCTGCTCACTCTCCTCCACCACATTCACTCCTGTGCTCAAGCCTCCCGCCAGGCTTAGTGAAGGGCCTCTCTGCCAAGAATGAGCCTTCCCCAGATATCCGCACGGTTCCCGCTTCCTCCAAGTCAGCTTGATGACACTTTCCCTGACTTCCCTACTTTAAACTGCAATCTCCCCACCCCACCCAGCTTCCCCAACCCCCTCTTACGCTGTTCTGTGTTTTTTTCCCATCACCGTTTCTTTTTTTTTTTTTAGACAGGATCTTACTCTCTCACCCAGGCTGGAGTGCAGTGGCACGATCACAGTACACTGCAGCCTTGACCTCCTGAGTTCAAGGGATCCTCCCACCTCAGCCTCCTGAGTAGCTGGGGCTACAGGCGTGTACCTCCACATCTGGCTAGTATTTTTATTATTTGTAGAGACAAGGTCTCCCTATGTTGCCCAGGCTGACCTTGAACTCCTGGGCTCAAGCGATCCTCCCGCCTTGGCCTCCCAAAGTGTTGGGATTACAGGTGTGAGCCACTACACCCGGCCCCCATCACTTTCTAACAATATTTAGAATTTACTGATAATCAGGGCCACCTGTCATTGGCTGTCCCCTCCCACTGCAGTGTAATCTCCATAAGGCCAGGTGATATACCGCAGGACCCTGGCCCACCATTAATAGTCAACAAATGAATGACTGAGAGGTGGTGACTTACCAGAGCTTGCCACCTGCAGCAGGACCACGCAGCTCACAGGGAACAGGAGCCCAGAGCAAAGCCACCCCATTGGGAGATGCCAAGGCACCTGCAGAGAGAGAGCAAGTAGGTTAGTGCTGACCTGTGCTTCCAGCAGAGCTCATCTTACTCAACACGCAACCCTCCCCTGCCCTGGCCATTTGTTTGTTTTTCCGAGACAGAGTCTCCCTCTGTCTCCAAGGCTGGAGTGCAGTGGTGCGATCTCAGCTCACTGCAACCTCCACCTCCCGGGTTCAAGGGATTCTCCTGCCTCAACCTCCCGAGTAGCTGGGATTACATGTGCCCACCACCACACTTGGCTAATTTTTGTATTTTTTGTAGAGACGAGGTTTCATCATGTTGGCCAGGCTGATCTCGAACTTCTGACCTCATGATCTGCCCCCCTGGGCTTCCAAAATGCTGGGATTACAGGCCTGAACCACCACGCCCAGCCATGCCCTAGCCATTTGTGTCTCTGTGGACAACAAGTCCTCCACGTTCACCGAACTCTCTCTATAATCATGAAACAACACCCAGACCCAAAAAGTCCAGAGGGTGAACCACACAACAACTGTCCCGGGAGATGCTTCTGGATGTGGCCTTCCTTGGAGAACCCTCTACATATGTTTCTCTGATTATTTCCTGAGGTTTAAATACCTGCTCTGTCACTGACTAGATGTGAACCTTGAGTAAGTTGTGCTTCAGTGCCTCAGTTTCCTTATCTATAAAGTGGGACTAAGAATAGCCCCATCTGATTGAGTTGTCGTGGAGATTAAATGAGCTAACACAGACAGAGCCCTCCAACAGTGACAGGAACACAGTATAACGTTACCAGTCAGCTTACTCCATACAGGCTGCTATAACAAAAATACCTTAAAGCAGGTAATTTACAAAGAACAGAAATGTATTGCTCTATTGGGTACAATGGTGTGTATCTCTAGTCCCAGCTACTCGGGAAGGTGGGGTGGATCACTTGAGTCCAGGGGTTTGAGACCAGCCTAGGGAACATAGTGAGACCTCATGGTGAATTTTTTAAAAATTGTTTTAAAAATTTTATTATTCAGGACAGACACAGTGGCTCACACCTGTATTTCCAGCACTTTCGGGGGCCGAGGTGGGAGGATCACCTGAGGTCAGGAGTTCAAGACCAGCCTGGCCAACATGGTGAAACTCCATCTCTACTAAAAATACAAAAACTACCCGAGTATGGTGGCAGCCACCTGTAATTCCAGCTACTCTGGAGGCTGAGGCAGGAGAATCGCTTGAACTGGGGTAGGCAGAGGTTGCAGTGAGCCGAGATCACGTCATTGTACTCCAGTCTGGGCAACAAGAGTGAGACTCAGTCTCAAAACAGATAAATAATAAATAAATAAATTTTCTAATTCATAGTTCTGGAGGCTGGGAAGTCCAAGATCACGACACTAGGAGATCTGGATCTGGTGACAGCCCATTCCTTACAGACAATGCCATGCTGCTGTGTCCTCATATGACAGAAGGGGTAAACACACTTCCTTCAGGCCTTTCATAAGGGCACTAACCCCATTCATGACCAACCACAGAGCCCTCATGACTTAATCACTTCTCCAAAGGCCCCATCTCTTAATATGACTACAATGGCAATGAAGTTTCAACATATGAATTTGGGGGAACACATTCAGACCATAGCACCAGCTATTATCATTGGAAAAAATGTTCAGAGGCCAGGTATGATGGCTCACAGCTGTAATCCCAGCACTTTGGGAGGCCAAGGCAGGAGGATGGCTTGAGCCCAGGAATTCAAGACCAGCCTGGGCAACAGGGTGAAACCTCATCTCTATAAAAATTAAACAAAATCAGCCAGGCATGGTGGTGCATGCCTGTAATCCCAGTTACTTGGGAGGTTGAGGTGGGAAGATCATTTGAGCCTGGGATGTCAAGGCTTCAGTAAGACAAGATTGCACCACTGCACTCCAGCAAGACCCTGTCATTAAAAAAAAAGAAAAAAAGAAAGTTTGGGAGGTCGAGGCAGGCAGATCACGAGGTCAAGAGTTCGAGACCAGCCTGGTGAACATAGTGAAGCCCTGTCTCTACTAAAAATGCAAAAATTAGCCAGGTGTGGTGGCACACACCTGTAGTCCCAGCTACTTGGGAGGCTGAGGTGGAAGAATCGCTTGAACCCAGGAGGCAGAGGTTGCAGTGAGCTGAGACCATGCCATTGCACTCCAGCCTGGGTGACAGAGTGAGACTCCGTCTCAAAAAAAAAAACAGGAAAGGAAAGGGAGGGGAGGGGAGGGGAGGGGAGGGGAGGGGAGGGAAAAGAAAAAAGAAGCAGAATCTCACGGAGTCAAGTGTGTACTTTTCCCCAGCACTCCTGGTACATAACGTCAAATCCCCTCCAAAAAGTGTGTACTAGGGCTGGGCGTGGTGGCTCACATCTGTAATCCCAGGACTTTGGGAGTTCACAACCAGCCTGGCCAACATGGTGAAACCCCGTCTCTACCAAAAATACAAAAAAAATTAGGCGGGTGGTGGTGGTGCGCACCTGTAGTCCCAGCTACTCAGGAGGCTGAGATAGGAGAATCGCTTGAGCCTGGGAGGCAGAGGTTGTGGTGAGCCAAGATCGCACCACTGCACTCTAGGCTGGGCAACACAGTGAGACCCTGTCGCAAATGGGGGGAAAAAAAAAAAAAAAAAAAAGCATGCACTGGATTATATTCCCTGCAACGTTTCAAGCGCCCATCCTTCACTTCCCGCTTGGGTCTGTCTCCTGGGGTCTTGTTCAAAAAAGCAGCTCTCAGGCTTTGTTCCGCTAGTGAGTACTTCTTTGCCATTAAAAGCATTTCTCTTTTGGCGCTCTGGCTGTTTCTGTGACACAGGACTGGTTCCAAGGCTAACCTCACAGGCTTGCAGCAAACAGGAACTGAGGCGTTGCCTCTGAAGTACTGTGTGCCGTGTCTGGGGCACCATAAGGACTTAAGGCCACCTCAGGAGCCCTAGGCCCCTGCTGGATGCTCTCCCAGTGACTTGGGCACACTTCAGGGCCCTCCCCAGCAGGGCTCCACCTCCCTCTCCACCTGGGCCCAGCGCCCATGTATCCCACGCCTGCCACCTACACTTCTTAAACACACCAAACTCAGTCCCACCTCCACGCCTTTCCTTTCTCTGTCCCCTCTACCTGGAGGGAACTTCCCTTCTTTCCTTTCTTTTTTTTTTTTGAGATGGAGTCTTACTGTGTCACTCAAGCTGGAGTGTAGTGGCACAATCTCAACCCCCTGCAACATTTGTCTCCTGGGCTCAAGCAATCCTCCCACCTCAGCCTCCTGAGTAGCTGGGCCCACAGATGTGCGCCACGAGGCCCGGCTAAGTGTTTCTATGTTTGGTAGAGATGGGGTCTCATTATGTTGCCCAGGCTGGTCTCGAACTCCTGAGTTCAAGCGATCTGCCCGCCTTGGTCTCCCAAAGCACTGGGATTACAGGCGTGAGCCGCCACGCCCGGCTCTTCCTCCCTCACTCGTGCTTTTCCTCTCTTCCCCTAATTTATGATGGCGCAAAATCCATGTGTGTTCAGTAGAAGCAGTACTTGGAGCACCCATACAACCATTCTGTTTTTCACTCTCAGTATTCCATAAACTGCACAAGCTATTCGACACTTTATAACAAAACAGGCTTTGTGTTAGATGACTTTGCCCAACTGTAGGCTAATGTAAGTGATCCGAGCTAGGTTAAGCTATGATGTTCAGTAGGTTAGGAGTATGAAGTGCATTTCTGACTTAATAATATTTTCAACTTATGATGAGTTTATGGGGACATAACCGCATCATTAAGAAACATCTGTGCATGAGACACATACACACAACTCACGTATCTCCGTAATGAATAAATTACCCCAATACCTCAGTGTGCATGTCAGAAAAACAAGGACATTCTCTGCATAACCACAATACAACCATTGAAACCAGGAAATTTACAGTGATGCATCACCGCTATCTCATCCACTGCCCCCATTTACGTTTTGCTAATTGCCTCAATAATGCCCTTTAGACATCCAGGATCCAATCCAAGATCGTTCATCACATTTGATTATCATGCCTTCCTGGTGACCAGGTCTTGGCTTCTCAATACTATTCTGTACTGAAAGGAACCAGAGCTCCTTAGAGAAATGGCTGATTCCAGGAGAAGGAAAAGTACCAGATAGGCTTGGAATTCTTGTGCCAGACAGTAAGGAAGTACTCAGCAGCTAGCTTGACCTGGACAAAATGGGCACAATTTGAGCATCAAAATGAATATTTTGGTACCCACTTGTAACCCTTGGAGTTAAAGTCCAGGAGTCTGTATTGACGCAAGTAAATAAATGGAGGAGGCCAGGTGCAGTGGTGTGTGCCTGTAATGCCAGCTTCTTGGGAGGCTGAGGCAGGAGGATGGCTTGAGCCTGGGAGTTGGAGGCTGCAGAGAGCTATGATCACACCACCGCACTCCAGCCTGGGCAACACAGCCAGACCTCATCTCTAATAAATAGGGAAGAAGGGAAAGCTCTATTTTACTATGACAGCCTCAAAGTAACTCCCTGCAAAACTTGTATATTAACTAATGAGTGAAAATACGTATCAATGAACATTACAATACAGAAACCTGGCAGACACCACCTTCACCAGGTGATCTAAATTAACCATCAGCAATGGGACAAATTCCCGTCATCATCTCCCTGAAACAATGCCTGAGAAGAGCACAGCATTTCTTTTCCTGGGTTCCTGCCAAGGATGCATAAATCATCTGGAAACGTCAGACAAATGTCCGCCGAGGCTCAGTCTATACAAGAACTGGCCGCTACTCCTCACGAAGTGCCGGGGGTGCAAAGGACAAGCCAATGTGGGACAACTGTCCCTTTTTAAATTGTCTGTCATCCTGACAGCCAGGGTCTGTCCCTTTCACCACTGAGTCCCCAGTACCTACAACGGCGCCTGGCACATAGCACGTGTTCAGTAACTGTTTGTTGATTAAATTCATTTTGGACATGACGTGGGGCCCCTAACCAGCTCAGCATGAGGCTGCAAAGCTCTCTCTAGGGAGAGGCTCCATATCTGCTCAAAGCCCGAACTCGTCTTCCTTGCTGAGAGTTACAAAAGCAAAGTCTCAAGTAAAGGAGGGGTAGAAATGGGGTGGTGGGTTCCCGACACTGATTTCCTCTGCAAGTCCCAGTAACTTTTACTCTCACAACTACACAGATGCCCACATTATCCTGTGGCAGAGATGGCAAAGGTGTCACTTTAGCCTCAATTTCGAATAAAGAGAAACAGAGAGGCCAAGACGCGTGTCCAAGGTCACACAGTAGAAGACTTTCACGGTAAAGTCCTCCAAAGGGAAACAGGGAAGTCGACAACCCAGTCAGGATTGACTGAAACATCCCAGCATGGTGTGAGGACTGATACTCTGTTGTGGAAGGCACACCCACACTTACTCATGCCCAAGTGCACACACACAGGCCGCAGCTAGCGTCTCAGGGATGCGTGGGTGCTACATTTCAGGAGAAATCACAGATGCGGTGGGAGAAGAGGCTTCCATGCACATCAGAGGCAAAAAGAACAAAGATGCAGGTGAGTAAAAGAATTAAAAAGATAAGTGCCACGTTATCGCGGTCAAGTAGGTGGCAAGAGGAGATGACAAGCTCCCGTTCTAAATCAAGAGATTTCTGAAGTGCTGGAGCTGGGAGGGGTCTCAGGGGTCACCTGCCGAGCTCAACTGCCAACCTGGACAAGGATGTCCTGCGAACACCCCACCTCTGACATGTCACCAGGCAGTTTCAGCCCATACCCTGCCACAGATGGAACATTCTCTCTTAGGTCTCAGTTAAACAGAGGCTGGAAACAGCCTCCTTATGTTGAGTCAAGGCTTTGTGTAAACAAAATCCCTGCTTGCCCAGCACTTACCTTGTACTTGACGCTTTGCTAGGTGCTTTAGAAGTATTACCTCACCGAATCCACACAAGAATGCTGAAAGGTAGGCTGTTAGCCCAACTGTCTAGCTAAGGAAACCGAGGCCAGAGAGGTGAAATAACCCATCCACCAGGACCCACAGCTGGTAAAAGCTCAGAGCTAGAATCAGAACCCACATTTGTTTGCTTCTGAGCCCACCGTGGATTCCAGTATACCAGTTCCTTCAACCTCACCTCCTAAAACTGCAGGCTGAACCCCATAAGATGAAATGAAATGAGCCGGGCAGAGCTGGCCATCCTGCTTGTCAATTTCAAACAACAGTTCCGCAAGTGTAGGATAAGAAAATCTGACGGAGCAGCAGAAAAGTCCTGGGGATTTTATCATCTGCAAAATCTCCAAACGCCAATGGTGAAGCAGCAATTCAAAAAAAAAAAAAAATGAGTCACCTGAGGTCGTATTAACAGAGGTATATCCATTTATAGAATGTTACATCTCACAACGGCAGGATACACATTCTCCTCAAGTTCATGTGGAATAATCACCAAGACAAGACTACATTCTGGGACATAAAACAACCTTAAGAGATTTAAGACATTAGAAATCATACAAAGTATGCTCTTAGGCCACAGTGGATTCAATTAGAAGTCACTAGCAGGAAGAAAGCCAGAAAATTTCCAAGTATTTGGAGATTTCTGAATAACATATGGATCAAAGAAGAAATCACAAGAGAAATTAAAAATATTTTTAACTAAATAAAAATGAAAATCACAAAGAAATCACAAGAGAAATTAAAAATATTTTTAACTAAATAAAAATGAAAATATAGCCTATAAAAATCTGTGCGATGTAGCAAAGTAAGTGCTTAGAGGGAAATTTATATTATTGAATGTATATCTTAGAAAGTTCTAAAATCAATAATCTATTTCCATCTAGCGTATGAGAAACAGAAAAGCAATATATGTCTAAAACAAGCAAAAAAAATACAAAATTAGAGCATACATCGATGAAATTAAAAATAGAAAATTAATTGAGGAAATCAATGAAATCAAAAATTGGTTCTTTGAAAAGATCAATGAAATTGATAAATCCCTACACCTAGGCAAATCAAAAAAATAAGAGAGAAGGCACAAATGAATAATAATGTGATATGGTCTGGCTCTGTGTCTCCACTCAAATCTCATCTTGAATTATAATATAAATTGTAATCCCCACATGTTGGGGGACGGACCTCATGGGAGGTGATTAGATTATGGGGGCAGTTCTCCCACGCTGTTTTTGTGATAGTGAGTGAGTTCTCATGAGATCTGATGGTTTTATAAAGGGCTTTCCCCCACTTTTCTTGTCTCTTCTTCCTGCCATCAAATGAAAAAGGATGTCTTTGCTTCCCTTTCCACCATGATTACAAGTTTCCTGAAGCCTCCCCAGCCTTTCAGAACTGTGAGTCAAACCTCTTTCCTTTATAAATTACCCAGTCTTGGGCATGTCCTTAGAGCAGCGTGAGAACGAACTAATACTATTGTAAATTAAAGAAAGGTTATTAGAGGTGGCACATGCCTGTAGCCCCAGCTACTGGGAAGGCTGAGGCAGGAGGATCACTTGAGCCCAGGAGGGTAAGGCTGCCGTGGGCTGTGTTCATGCCACTGCACTCCAGCCTGGGAAACAGAGAAAGACCCTGTCTCAAAAAATAAAAAATAAGATTTCTAAATTTAAAAAAATGGCACCACACAATGATTCAGGAGTTAATTCTCCAAGATGTAAATAACAATCCTTAATGTGTACGCAACTAACAACAGAGGGTCAAAATATGTAAGGCAAACACTGAGAGCAGCAAGGAGAAATAGAGAAATCTGCGATTAGTCTGAATAATAATATTATTGGATAATATTGGAAGCTGGAGACTTCAACACCTCTCTTGGTAATCGACAGATCCAGCAGGCAGAAATCAGTAAGGACATAGTTGAAGTGAACAGTGCTGCCAATGAACCGGCTCTAACTGCAGTGTGCAGCCACAGCTTGACATCCCTTTGGAAGGAATACTGCTGTCATGTACGACAACAACCAACACAGAGAGGGCCTAAGAATCCCAGGAGGCCTAGAAAGTCTTTACCTAAAAAGCTCTGCCCTCCTATACTGCGCAGCCTCACCATTCACTTAACACACACACAGAGTTTACCACATGCCAAGTTTCCTTTTACACCTTTTACATGTACGGATGCATTTAATACTCTATGAAATAGGTCCTATTTCTTTCTCCATTTTCGGATGAGGAAACCAAGGCACAGAAAGGTGGAGTGATTTGTCTGAGGTTGCACAGCTGTGACAGTCATGGGTCTTAAATCCAGCACTCGGCCTCCAAAGCTTTGGTTCTTCACCACTATCTGTCTAGAAGTCAGAGTCCCTAGTGTTTTGGGGGTCACTGACCTATCTGAGCACCTAATGCAAACCCCAAACCCTGTTTCTGGCAATGTGCACACACTTGATTCTGCATTCCATTTCAAGGATTCACAGAATCCCCAAAGCCCAAGTGAGTTCACAGAATCCCCAAAGCCCAAAGCCTCAGGTCAAAGGCCTGTCCTCTAAGCAGTGGGCAGCTTTTGAGGCTCTTTGAGCAGGGGAGTGGCAAAGTTCTGAGAAGTCTGGGGGGATGTGGGCAGTTAGCAGTTGCTGAGGATGAGGCTCACCCTGCCTCTTCTCCACATCACAGCCAGAGCCATTTTAAAATCAGAAATGAGGCCAGGGCCAGCTCACACATCCAACACCCCCTGGCTCCTAAAGGGCTTCTTCACAGGGGCCACAGATCCCCAAGGGGTTCACAGCTCATCAGAGAAGCATCTCTGACTTAGAATAAAATCCAAGCCCTAGAGTGAAAAAAGCCAGTTGCCAGAGTACACACCCCCTGACTCCATTTATGTAAGACTTGAAATCACAGAACTATGGAAATGGAAAACACATCAGTGGTTGCCAGGGGCTAAGGGGGTGGGTTAGGAAGGGAGTTGGATGTGGCTATAAAAGGAGAACAGGAGCCATCCTTGTGATGATAGAACTGTGCTGGATCCTGGCTGCATACACAAACCTATGCCGGGATCCTGGCTGCATACACAAACCTAGGCCGGGATCCTGGCTGCATACACAAACCTATGCCGGGATCCTGGCTGCATACACAAACCTATACCGTGATAAAATTGTGTAGCACTAAACCACACATGTGTATGCAAATACAAAAATTAGTACAAGTAAATCGGGAAATCCGAACAAGGTCGATTGTATCAGTGTCAACATCCCAGCTGCGATACTGTATTACAGATTTCCACAATCTTGCCCTTGGGGGGAACAGCATAGAAGCGGGGGTCTCTTTACGATTTATTTTTCTTTTTCTTTTTGAGATGGAGTCTCACTCTGTCGCCCAGGCTGGGGTGCAGTGGCGCGATCTTGGCTCACGGCAACCTCCGCCTCCCAGGCTCAAGTGATTCTCCTGCCTCAGCCTCCCCAGTAGCTGGGACTACAGGTGCGCCACCATGCCTGGCTAATTTTTGTATTTTTAGTAGAGATGGGATTTCATCACATTGGCCAGGCTGGTATCAGACTCCTGACCTCAAGTGATCCGCCCGCCTCGGCCTCCCAAAGTGCTATGATTACAGGTATAAGCCACCACGCCTGACCTCTCTATGATTTCTTCCAACTGTGTATAAATCTTTAGTTATCTGAAAATAAAAAGTTTAATTTAAGAAAATGAAGAAAAGAGCCAAGCCCCCTGACAAACTAGTTTCTGCTTACCCCCCTAACATTTCCCTCCTATCCCCTCTCCCTCTTCTGCAATCCTCCATTGGCCTCTGAGCCCTGGGATGCACTCCCAGCTCTCCCCTCTCCAAGTGTTTGTACCAGAAACACTTCAAAAGCCTTCTCTGAACCACCTCATCTAATGCCGGCCCTCCCTGTGACTTCTTATCACAACACCCTGTTTATTTCTGTCATAGTACTTATCACTATCTCTAATCAGATTAGTGAGGTTACATGTGTGAATGTTTATTTTATTTCAAGATGCAGATAGCAAAGATAGATAGCTTTGACTGCAAAAATGTTTTCAACATCCCCAGATTTCTTTTTTTTTTTTTTTTTTTGAGACGGAGTTTCACTGTGTTCCCCAGGCTGGAGTGCAGTGGTGTGATATTGGCTCACTGCAACCTCTGCCTCCCAGGTTCAAGCAATTCTTGTGCCTCAGCCTCTTGAGTAGGTGGGATTACAGGTGTGTGCCACCACACCCAGCTAATTTTTTGTATTTTTAGCATAAACAGGGTTTCCCCATGTTGGCTGCGCTAGTCTTGAACTCCCGACCTCAAGTGATTGACCTGCCTTGGCCTCCCAAAGTGCTGGGATTACAGGCGTGAGCCACTGTGTCTGGCTTAGATCAAAATATGCCATAAGAAAAAGACAGACGGCAAGTGTGTTAGTCCATTTTTGCATTGCGATAAAGAAATATCTGAGACTGAGTAATTTACAATTACAAAGAAAAGAGGTTTAATTGGCTTATGGCTCTGCAGGCTGTACAGGAAGCATAGCACACATATCTACTTGGCTTCTGGGGAGGGCTCAGGGAGCTTTTATTCACGGGGAAGGCAAAAGGGGGGCAGGCATACATGCTCTGCTCGCTGCTTTATCCCCAGTGCCTAAAACAGTGCCTGACATAGGTATAGTATGTGTTCAATAAACATATATTAAATGAATGAATGGTTAAAATTCAGCAATAATAGGCTGGGCACGGTGGCTCACACCTGTAATCCCAGCACTTTGGGAGGCTGAGGCAGGTGGATCACCTGAGGTGAGGAGTTCACCAACATGGTGAAATCCCGTCTCTACAAAAATACAAAAATTAGCCGGGCATGATGGTGGGTGCCTGTAATCCCAGCTACTCGGGAGGCTGAAGAAGGAGAATCACTTGAACCCGGGAGGCAGAGGTTGCAGTGAGTCGAGATCATACCATTGCACTTCAGCCTGGGCAACAGAGCGAGGCTCTGTCTCAAAAAAAAAAAAAAAAAAAAAAAAATTCAGCAATAATAAATTCAATCTTTTTTTTTTTTTTTTTTTAGATGGAGTCTCACTCTGTCATCAGTCTGGAGTGCAGTGGTGCAATATTAGCTCACTGCAACCTCCGCCTCCTGGGTTCAAGCGATTGTCCTGCCTCAGCTCCCCTGAGTAGCTGGGACTACAGACAGGAGCACACCACCACGCCCAGCTAATTTTTGTATTTTTAGTAGAGACGAGGTTTCACCATGTTGGCCAGGATGGTCTTGATCTTTTACTTCGTGATCTGCCCACCTCAGCCTCCCAAAGTGCTGTGATTACAGGCGTGAGCCACCGCGCCTGGCCTCAATAATCATTTTTAAACATGAACCAGGTCCCAAGCTTTTGTCCATAGTAACTGTATAAGAAGTGCTTATTTTGTGCCTGACACTGTTCTAAGTACTTACAATATATTAATCAATTTGGTTCTCCCAAAGACCCTATGAGGTAGGTGCCATTAACATTCCCATTTTACAGATGAGAAGACTGAGGCACAAAAAGGCTAGAGCACTTGCTGGTGGTCGCAGAGCCATAACCCAGGCATTGTCACTCCAGAATCCATGTGTTTAAGGACTGTGCTTGCTGACCCTTGAAATGCAGTCCCCAAAACCCTGGAACTTTGTCCGGGGAGCCCCATTGGCCTGAGACCCATTGGCCTGAGCCCCAGAGAGAGCAAGCAACAAGGCCAAGGTCACAGAGTTTTTTTTTTTTTTTTTTTTTTGAGACGGAGTCTGGCTCTGTCGCCCAGGCTGGAGTACAGTGGCCGGATCTTAGCTCACTGCAAGCTCCGCCTCCCGGGTTTACGACATTCTCCTGCCTCAGCCTCCTGAGTAGCTGGGACTACAGGCGCCTGCCACCTCGCCCGGCTAGTTTTTTGTATTTTTTAGTAGAGACGGGGTTTCACCGTGTTAGCCAAGATGGTCTCGATCTCCTGACCTTGTGATCCGCCCGTCTCGGCCTCCCAAAGTGCTGGGACTACAGGCTTGAGCCACCGCGCCCCGCCCTTGGTCACAGTTAGGAAGTAGCAAAGTCGGTGAAGGCCCCAGCCAGGAAGTGAGCAGAAGCAGGGGCCTGGGAAAACACGCCTGCCAGCAGGAGAACACACTTAACTCGCGTTTTTAAAAAACTCGGGGGAGATTAAGTGATTAAGCCTTGAAATGTCAGAAGCCAGCAGCAGCCTGGAAGCAACCCAGCAGGGCTCTTTCCAAACCCATGGCGGGTGGAGGGGGGGACGGGCAGAGGAGTGGGGGCGCGCACGGGGTGGTACAGGCCTTCTGCTCTTCTTCCCTCTGGGCAGAAAACCTGGCTTGGAGGAGGGGCTGGTTCTGCATACAATATGCAAGCAGCTCTGTGACAGGTGGCATGTGGAGAGGAATCCAGGGACAGCAGGGGTTTCAGGTGGGGGCTGGGGGCTCTGGAGCCGCTGACCCCTGAAACTCCACGATAGAAACTGGCCTGAAACCTCACCTCCTGTGGCGCAATCAGTTAGTCATGCTACTTATAAGAAACCAGCTCAGAGCTTCCTCTGGCTTCTGGGACGGCTGGGCTGGGCTGGGCTGGGCTGGCAGGAAGCTAGGCATGCACGTCTTCCTGGGACAGCAACCTTCCCAGAACTGAGGTTTCCAGAACCAGCAGCCACGTCAGTGGCCCCACGGGGATGGTAAGGCAGGCCAGGCCAGGGTTCCAGAATGGCCTGGGCTCTGCCTGGTTTGCTACATCCCCAGCCCAGCCAGTGGGAGGGAGGGGAGGCAACAGACTGGCTCTGTAGCCACCAGGAACACAGATCAGCACCCTCCAAAAACAGCATCCACCAGCCTGCTGTGGTTCACCCGTCCTCACCCACTAGCTCAAATACCTCATTTATTCTCCTTCTCTTTTTTTGTTTTAGAGACAGGGTCTCGCTCTGTGGCTAGAATACAGTAGCACCATCAAGGCTCACTGCAGCCTTGAACTCCTGGGCTCAAGGGATCCTCCCGTCTTAGCCTCCCAAGAAGCTGGGACTACAGGCACATGACACCATGTTCGAATAATTTTTAAATTTTTGTAGAGATGGGATCTCTTTCTATGGCCCAGGCTGGAGTGCTGTGGCACAATCACAGCTCACTGCAGCCTCAAACTCCTGGCCTCAAGCAAACCTCCTGCCTTGGCCTTCCAACGTGCTACAGGCATGAGCTGCCATGTCCAGGCATCGTCTCATTTATTCTTGCTGTGGGTGTTTTCCAAGCACTTCCTGTAGGCTGGCTATTATAGATGCAAACAGCCCATTCATTCATTCATTCATTCCTTTCTTCTTTTAACAAATATTTGAGCAAGGAAGAAGTTACTGGAGCGTTTTGAGCAAAGAAGTGACATGGGGAGACTAAAAACGACCTCTCTTGCCTGGGTGGTGGGGGCACGGGTAGAAGTGGGTACCAATGAGGAGGCTGCCACTCTGGCCCCAGAGAGAGGTGCCAGGGCTTACACCAGGCTGCGGGGATGGGGAGGTTGAGAAGGGGCTGAATTCTAGAGCTGTATTGAAGATAGAGCCCACAGAATTTGCTGACAGGATGGATACTGTGGGGTGGGAGAGAGAACAGGAGGGCTAATAGGAGTCAAGAATGGTTCCAGAGCCACTGGCCTTTTCCAAGATGGCGGCCTGTGGGGGGAGCCCGTGTGAGAGGCCAGCCTGCTGGGCAAGGTGCAGGACTTCAGATTAGTAGAGGAGGCTGTTAGCAGGCCCTCAGGAAGGCCCTCCCTCGTCCTAGGGGGTCAGGTTTCTTTAGCGGGGATGCCCAAGAGTTCTCCCGGGGAAGGGGGTCCCGCATCCTGCCTACAGCAGGCACTCAATACGTGATCATGTGTATTTTATTTCATTCTTATTTTAACAGGTATACAGTGTTTCCTTGGTGCCAGACACTGGCCTAGGTGCTTTAAGCTCTCCCTATGAGATAAGTATAATTATTAAACCCATTTTACAGATTCTGAAGGGTTTTTTTTGTTTTGGTTTGGTTTTTTTTGAGACAGAGTCTCACTCTGCAGTCCAGGCTGGGTGCCATGGTGCGATCTCAGTTCACTGCAACCTCTGTCTCCCAGATTCAAGCAGTTCTTCTGTCTCAGCCTCCTGAGTAGCTGGGACTACAGGTGCCCACGACCACGCCCAGCTAATATTTTTGTAATTTTAGTAGAGACACGGTTTTGCCATGTTGGCCAGGCTGGTCTCGAACTCCTGACCTCAGGTGATCCACCTGCCTCAGCCTCCCAAAGTGCTGGGATTACAGGTGTGAGCCACTGCGCCTGGCAGATTCTGAGGGTTCTTATGAGAGGGCGGGGTATGGGAGGGAATGAGGAAAGACCCAGTGAATAGGTAGGCAGGAGGGAGGACATGGCCCACTTCCCACCCTACGAGCCGGGCTCTTGGCTGGAGCAAGGGGGAGAAGGAGTGGCTGGCATGGCAGCTGGAAGGTTGGCAGGCCAAGGACAACACCGTCTGCCAGGCCATGGCAGTAGACTCAAACTCTGTCTCTAGGGCAGTGGGGAGCCAGTGAAGGCTATTAAGCAGGAGAGGAGAGGGCTGAGATGAGAGCTGGCAAAGAGGGGGCAGGTTTGAGTCTGTCTGGGAGGGGGAGGCAGCAGGGACTTGGTGGTGGGAAAGCAGGGTGGAGAGAGCAGGGAGAGAGGGAAAGTGGCCTCGGGCTGGGGTGGTGGGGAGGAGGACCCCAGGGACCCTTCCCACGATGGAGAGCCGAGAAGAGAAGCAGATTTGCTGGGGAAGACCACGTGCTCCGGCGCACTGCGGACACTTTGGGTCCACACAGTCAACACGCAACTCCATCCGGGAGCCTGGAACCCAGGCCTGTCTTCAGAAGATTCCTGAGGCCCAAGGGAGGAGACAGGGCCTGAGGACATTGTGTCCAGAAGCCACCTGCTCAGAAGCAGCAGCCAGCCTGGCCTCCATCTTTCTGCAACCCGTTATCTTGCTTCATTTCTCTGCATTCTCTGTGGCATGTTGCACACTCAGGCGTTATGTGTTTGGTGTTCATATCCCCCACTGCAAGGCCAGCTCGCACAAGGCCAGTGTTGGTCCCACTCACAGCCATCTCCCCAGAGCCTAGCGTGCCTGGCACACAGCAGGCATTCCATGAATATTTGCTAAATGGAAGAACAACCGGACGAATTCCCCCGGCCGTGTGCAGGGAGGCCTGGCTGGTCATCCCCAATTTTCCACCTCTCCCTGCTGGGCAAATGCTGGCAAATCCTGGCTTGGAGTCCCCTTAAATGTCCTAATGCAGGCACAGATCTCAGCCACCTCAGGGCCCTGACCTCTGGAGAGCTGGTTATCGACTATCACTCATTGTCCTGAGCAGCGGACGATGGCCTCTGGCGCCAGGGTGCTGATGAGATTTCGACTGTCTTAGTGACAGCTATGGCTCCCAGCTGGCCTCCTTCATGAGGTCTGCAGAGGTCACTGCGACTGGCCATGTGTCCCCACTTCCTTCAGCCATGAGAGGCCATGCCCTGGGCCCTTCTGCCCTTGGTTTCACCCCTCTCCAACTGGGTGCAACTTTGCTCACCAGCCTTGGTGTTGGTTGTACCAGTCTCACTAACAAAAAGGCACTTGAATGCTGTGCGCGGTGGCTCCTACCTGTAATCTGAGCAATTTAGGAGGCTGAGGCACGTAGATCACTTGAGTCCAGGAGTTCGAGACCAGCCTGGGTAACATGGCAAAACCCCTGTCTCTACCAAAACTACAAAAAAAATGCCAGGCATGGTGGCACACGCCTGTAGTCTCAGCTATTAAGGGAGATGAGGCAGGAGGATGGCTTGAGCCCAGGAGGTCACGGCTGCAGTGAACTGTGATCATGCTACTGCACTCCAGCCAGCCTAGGCAACAGAGTGAGACCGTATCTCTAAAAAAAAAAGAAGCCCTTGAGCCTCACTCATCAACCATGAACCCAATCCAAGGAGCATTGCAGATGCAATTAATATCATCTCCACTGCAGAGATAGAGAAGCCGAGGCCCAGAGAGGGTGAGGAACCTGCCTAAGGATGCACAGCTAGTGAGTGGGCCAGGATTGGAACCCAGGCCTTTGGCTCTGGAGTCCACAGCACAGTCTGTGGAAGATACAGCCCAACACCCTCCCTGCAAGCACAGAGGGAGGAATGAGGCTGAGGGGGGTTCAGAAGTTGCCCAAGGTGACCGTGACGGAGCAGGAAGTAACCAGGCAGGAATTTAGAATCTGGCCTTTGTCACCATTTGCTCGGCCCTCAGCAGCAGTGAACTTGTCTCAACAATGACCAGGACTTTGCCCCCTGGGCAAACCCAAAGCCAGGACAACACATGGGCACAGGTAAGAGCTTCCTGTTCATTTTCTGTTTGCAGACTGGTGTAGGGAAGGCAGTAGGTGGGGTTCTCCCCATGGCGCTCTTCCTGTTGTCTCACCCCATACCATTCCTGGATGGGTGGGTACACACAGACATGGGGGCCACCCTTGTGGGCAGGGACCCCCGAGCATCTAAGACACAGAAGCATAACTCTGGGCCTGAGTGCAGGCTCCAACCTGAATGGGTGGGAGACTGTGGTGGGCTGGGGTCTACTCAGACCCTCAGTCTCCTCATCTGTGAAATGAGAATAAGATCACTTGCTTCATGGCTGGTTGCAAGGCGGTGAAGAGGCCGTGGCTGGGTGGGAGAGACCTGGGATAGTGTTGGTGGAGTGGTTGGCAAAGGCTCATCTCTGAGCACCAAGAAAACTCTTTGAGACCTTGAGCAAATGACAGCTGCCACGACAGCACACGCAGGACGTCACAGGCACAAGCTGAGCGAAGGAAGCCGGGCTCAAAACAGCAATACTGCCTGGTTCTGTTTAGATAAAGGAGATAAACTGATCTTGGAGTTGGCAGTCAGGACAGTGGCCTTGGAGGAAAGGGCTGTGACCTGGCAGTGGCGGGAGAAAACCTTCTGGGAGGCTTGTCACGCATTGCTACTTGATTAGGTCATATGCATGTGCTAATTTTGTGAAAATGGATGAAGGTTTACACTTGTCTGTGTGCATGTCTGCACGTATGCTGTGATAAAAAGGCAAAGAAAGCTAGGCGTGGTGGCTCACGCCTGTAATCCCAGCACTTTGGGAGGCCGAGGCGGGTGGATCATGAGGTCAGGAGTTTGAGACCAGCCTGACCAACATGGTGAAACCTTGTCTCTACTAAAGATACAAAAATTAGCCAGGTGTGGTGGCGCGTGCCTGTAATCCCAGCTACTCAGGAGGCTGAAGCAGGAGAATTGGTTGAACCTAGGAGGCAGAGGTTACAGTGAACTGAGATCGTGCCACTGCACTCCAGCCTGGATGACAGAGCGAGACTCTGTCTCAAAAAAAAAAAAAAAGGCAAAGAAAACAGACAAGAGGCTGAAGCAGGAGAAGAATCACTTGAACAGAAGTTGCAGTGAGCCGAGATCGTGCCACTGCACTCCAGCCTGAGCAACAGAGCAAGACTCCATCTCAAAAAAAAAAAAAAAAGAAAAAAAAGAAAAAAAAAAGAAAACAGACAAGAACAAGAAGGAAGGGAGAGGGCAGAGGCTGCCATCTAGGCTGTTGGGTGGACAGCAAAGATCTCAGCATCACTAACCCTCAGGGTAGGTGGGATCCCAGTGGCTCCTTAATCCACTCCCGATGATACCTCAGTCCCCAGGCCTCTCCAGAGGCCACCAACTCTCTACTTCTCTGCCTCTGGCCCGCAGCCCACAGCCACCTCCCCTGTGGCCACTGAGCCACCTCTTCTGCAGTAGACTCAGATACCTACAGGGACACAGTCACGTGACCTCAAGGAGTAGAGATGGGACACAGCCCCCTGTGATAAAGGACAGCTACTCTTTTGGCCACATGAAAATGAAGGCTTGCATGTTGCTAGATCTTCTGATTTTTCAAAAGAAGTTAGAAATTTATATTTTTATGTGTGTTATCCTGATTTTTTTTTTTTTTTTTTTTTTTTTGAGATGGTAAGTCTTCTCTGCTGCCCAGGCTGGAGTACAACGGCACCATCATAGCTCACTGCAGCTGCGACCTCCTGGGCTCAAGTGATCCTCCTGCCTCAGCCTCCCGAATTGCTGCGACTGGTAAGGGGGTAGTGTTGGGAAGGGAGAGTGTGGTCCCTTTAAATAATACAGAAGGGTGGAAGGGAAGTGCTGCAAGGAGGAGGGCGTGGTCCCTGGCTAGGGTTCCATCCTCATGGACCTATTTGAGGACAGGCATTTCCTGCCCAAATGTTGCATTTCCCAAGACCACCCTGGCCTGCCATGGCCCCATCCTGTGCCTATAACCCCCCCCCCCCCCCAAAAAAAAAAAAAAAAAAAACAGAAGGAAAGGCAGGACAGGTCATATTCCTATTTTATGGATGAAGAAACTGAAGCCAAACCAAGAAAATTACTTGCCCAAGATTATAGTTACAGAGCAGAGACGTCACCGCAAGCTTTGCTGCAGCTGTTGTTTTTAAACTCATCTGGCTCATGAGTACAGGAGTACTGACGTCGCATAAAATGGAATTCATGACAATGATGTCCTGAGTAAGTATTAGAAGCGAGAAGGTGGATGGCTTCTTTGTTTTTGTTGTTTTGAGAATGTCTCACTGTGTCACCTAGACTGGAGTGCAGTGGAGCAATCATAGCTCCCTGCAGCCTTGAATTCCTGGGCTCAAGTGATTCTCCCACCTCAGTCTCCCGAGTAGCTGGAACTACAGGCGCACGCCACCACACTCAGCTAATTTTTATTTTTTGGTAGAGATGGGGTCTCACTATGTTGCCCAGGCTGGAAGTTGGCTCTTTTATACTGATTAAAGGAGCAATTCAGCCAGACGTGGTGGCTCACTCCTGTCATCCCAGCACTTTGGGAGGCTGAGGCGGGCGGACTGCTTAAACCTAGGAGTTTGAGATTGGCCCGGGAAACATAACAAAACCCCGTCTCTTCCAAAAATACAAAACTTTTAGCGGGGAGTGGTAGTACACATCTGTAGTCCCAGCTACTCGGGAAGCTGAGATGGGAGGAACACCTGTGGCTGGGGAGGCTGAGGCTGCAGTGAGCCATGATCACACCACAAAACTCCAGCCTGGGCAACAGAGTGAGACCCTATCTCAAAAAAATGGAACAATTCACCAAAAAGGTATAAAAGTCCTGAACCCTTATTCTATTCATATGGCTATGCACTTAACAACATAGCTTCAAAAATAAAGCAAAAACCTGACAGACTCAAAAGGAGAAATTAACAAATCCTCTATTATGGTGAATTGTAATTGTATTACAGTGGAAAAAAACACATAATGACATAACAAATACAGATAATATAATAGCTAACTTGATCAAATAGATACATTTCTAGAACCTTATACCCAACAGAAAATATACATCCTTTTCAAACACAAGAGGAAAAAAACGACCAGAAAATCCTGTAAAGATCTCAGCAAATTCTCCACCACTGATATTATAGAAACCACATATATTGACCACAATAACCATAATGACCAAATTTAGAAATCAACAATAAAAAGATAACTTTAAAAATTCCATCTGTCTCAAAAATTTAAAAAGCACATAATTAAGTAAGTCTTAAAATGGAATCCAAAAGGAAAATTCTAAACTGGGCGGTGAGTAACATTGTGTAACAACTTGTGGAATGAATCCAAAGCAGAACTCAAAGAAAAAATGATAGCCTTTTAGCGTGAAGTAGACTTACTAAAGAGCATGAAAAACTGGAAACTCTTAGCTTCAGACAAGGACTCTCAGAATAGAAGAAACTTGGATTAACAGCAGCTCATACAGAAGAGAAACATGGAGATTTTAGCTGACAAGCCCAATATGCACTCCAAGTGGGATATGGCTGCTACACAGTATGATTCCAGGTTGCATCAACAGAAGTATAAGCTCCAGATCTAAGGAGGTGATAGTGTCCTTCCTCTTTGACCAAACAAATAGTCTTTGTGCGGGACTCCAGCCAACTGAATCATGTCCAAAGCCAGGCCAAACTTATAATTTCCTGAGTCAGGGAGAATGCCTGAAATAACTACAGTTGTGTAGTCTGAATAAGAGAAATCTCCAAGTTTAGAGGGAGATGGTCACTACCTCCAAGGGGCAGAAACGGACCCAGAAAGTGGAAGCTCCTAGGAAGCTAATTTGGGCTGGGCACGGTGGCTCACACCTGTAATAACCAGCACTTTGGGAGGCCGAGGTGGGCGGATCACCCTAGGTCAGGAGTTTGAGACCAGTCTGACCAGCATGGTGAAACCCCATTGCTACTAAAAATACAAAAATTAGCCGGGCGTGGTGGTGCACGCCTGAAATCCCAGCTACTTGGGAGGCTGAGGCAGGAGAACCACTTGAACCCAGGAGACAGAGGTTGCAGTGAGTCAAGACCGCGCCACTACACTCCAGCCTAGGCAGCAGAGACTCCACCTCAAAAAAAAAAAGAAAGCTAATTTGGCTAAATCTCAGGAAGATTTTCTCCCAGTTAGAGCTGCCCACCTGTGGAAATGTGGCTTCTGGAAGAAATACGCTAGAAGCAAGATTGTCGGGAGGCTGTGGCTCTGCCTGCTTGGAGACCTGCCCAACCCAGAGAGCTGGTATCTCTCCTCCCTGTCTTCTCTTTTGAAAAGGCAGAATCCTTCCCTGGCCGCTTCAGGAAAACATAAGGCCTTCTCTGGGTTTTTCAAAAATGGTTCTGGGTGACTATGCTCGCTGATTTCCAACCACGAAATGTAATCCTTTAAAACTCTCTTCTTTGGGCTGGATAGTTCAGAACCATGGTTAAATGCACAGGCTTCTGGGGCTGCAACCCTGGGATTGAATCTGGACTCTGCCACTTAGGAGCCGTGTCACCCAGGTAAGTCTCTATCCTGAGCCTCAGGTTCCTCCTCAAGGAAATGAGCAGGACACCCACTCATCTCCATTCCTGCACCTAGCACAGAGCGCGATGTGGACTCCAGCCTCCACTGCCAGAGGTCGTGGTTGGGGCCGTGGCTTCGAGATGATTCAAGCACGTTACATGTATTATGTACTTTTATTTCTATTATTATTATATTGTAACATATAATGAAATAATTATACGATCACCATAATGCAGAATCAGTGGGAGCCCTGAGCTTATTTTCCTGCAATTAAATGGTTCCATCCGAGGGCGATGGGAGACAGTGACAGATCATTAGGTATGAGATTCTCATAAGAAGCACGCATCTGGGGCCTGGCATGGTGGCTCATGCCTGTAATCCCAGCACTTTGGGAGACTGAGGCAGGTGGATCACCTGAGGCCAGGAGGAGTTCGCCACCAGCCTGGCCAATATGGTGAAACCCTGTCTCTACTAAAACTACAAAAATTAGCTGGGTGTGACGGCACAGGCCTGTAATCCCAGCTACTAGGCTGAGGCAGGAGAATCACTTGAACATGGGAAGGCCGAGATTGCAGTGAGCCGAGATTGTGCCACTGCACTCCAGTCTGAGTGACAAGAGCGAAACTCCGTCTCAAAAAAAAAAAAAAAAAAAAAAGTACGCAACCCAGATCCTTCACATGTACAGTTCACAAGAGGGTTCACGCCCCTGTGAGAATCATCTCATGCCTCAGCTGATCTGACAGGAGGCCGGGCTTGGGTGGTAATGTGAGCGATGGGGAATAGCTGTAAATACAGATAAAGCTTCGCTTGCTCACCAGCTCACCCGCCACTCACCTCCTGCTGTGTGGTCCTGCTGTGTGGGGACCCCTGGTCTGAGACACTGAGGAAAGTGCTCATTCATAAAACAATATGTAAAATGATTGGACTGTCTGTCAAATGGGGCTTGGAGGAACCAGTCCTGCGCTGCCCACATTCACAGTATTGCTGGGCAGATGGATGGCAGGGAGTACGCTGACAATGTAGAAAAGTAGATCGATCTAAATGGCAGGTGTGTCTTCAGCACTCAGGCATAGATTTTATTGTGTTTAAACACCATGGTGAGGACTGAGGACTCTGGAGCTTCTAGGTTCACAGCCCTGCTCTGCCACCTTCAGATGTGTGACCCTGGACAAGTTACTGAACCTCTCTGTGCCTCTGTTACTTCATCTGCAACATTTGCACGAGAGTAGCTCCTATCTGGTAAGGTTATTACACAAGTTAAATGAGACAATGCAGATATCTGGCCCCAGCTCCCTCCCTGATGTCTGTTCCAAGACCTCCTTCTTGCTCGGTTCCATCCAACCACACCAGCTTCCTTGCTGTGGGTCAAACCCACCAAGCTCATTCGCGCCTCCAGGCCTTTGCACTCTCTGTTCTCACTGCCAGGATCCCTCTTTCCCCAGACAGCCCCATGCCTTGGTACTTCAGGTCTCAGCTCAAAAGCCACTTCCTCAAAGTCACCAAGCCCAGAATGCTTTCAGCTCCACGAGGGCCCTCACTTCTGGGTCACTCACTCCCGTGTCCCCAGCCCCTGGCACATTGGCTAAGCAAGCATTAAGCGCCTAGCCCCAGGCTGGCACTCGAGACGTGAGCGCATGTCACGTTCAACTTTGCTTTGCAGGCTAGAGGCTCTAAGACCCAGAACACAGCCCCTCCCACCAGGAACTCAACTCCACCAAAGCCTTGGAAGGCCCCATGGCTACTCTTCCCCTCCCGGGACCCACTTCCTCCATCTCCAGATGCAAGCCCAGCTGGGGACCATCCTCAGCCGAGAGGTTACATACAGCACCCAGGCTGGCTTTAGCACAGACCTCAGATTTCTTAAGCAACCGAGAGGAGGTGAGGAGGCCTGCGGGGGCCTCTAGAGAGAGAATGAGTCAGTCAGAGACAGACATGAAACCTAAGAGACATCAGCATTTCTTGGAAAGGCAAGAACGGACGCATTTAGACAGAACTGTGCGTGCAGAATGAGAGGTAGGCATAGGCCAGTCAGGAAGTGGAGTCTTCCGTCGTCTGTGAGTCCCTCCACCTGGCCCTCTCTTCCTCAGACCTCCATCCTTCATCGCTCTCAAATGTCACCTCCTCAGGGAAGCCCTCCCTGATTCCACCTCCACCCAGCTTTGCTTTCCTTCCTAGCACAGTCTCCACCTGATAGGATATTGCAGGCCCATGTTCTCTCCTGTAAAACCCTGGGGGCCAGACGTTGTTCAGAATTCATAATGACTCAGGCTGTAGAAAGGTCACCTTGTATAAAATACCCCCCGACGTGCCCACCATGCAGGGCGGGAAAGCACCCAATGATCAATTGCACTAATATCTCTGCAGAAAGACATCTGAGCATCACACCAAAGAGGATAACGACTCTAAAAAGCTTCACGTTTAGCTTCAAAATGAGTTACGAAAAACTTTCGATTTTCGGAGGTTGTGGATTTCGGAATAACAGATAAAGCTGTCGATCTGTACATATGTATTGGCTGTACATTGCCTGTCTGCTCAACTAGAATCTAAACCCTAGGAGAGCAAAGGACTTGGTCCAATGCTCTGGCATATATAGGTGCTCAATAAATTCCCGAGGAAGAAATGCAGGAGGAAGCCAGGTGCTGGATATGCAGAAGGGACTCGGTCCAAAATGCAGAGAGAAACAGCAATCACTGAGACCCTTTCCAAGAGCAAAATGTCTACACAAACTATCTCATGAACGCTCTCCCTGCAAATACCCATGACAGACAAAGGGAGGCTCAGAGAGGTTAAACAACTTCCTCCGGTTACACGCTGGAGAGCTGGGATGTAGCCAGCTCCGATTTACACCCGGGACCCCCTCTTCAAGCTCAGGCTCTTCTCTCTGCCTCAAGCTCAGAGAAGCAGAGCAATTTGCCGGATGTCATAAAACAACGGGGATGCACCTGGTCTGACAGTGGATTCCCCAGCCTCTGTAGGACCTCGAGCCTCTGCTGGGGTGCTCTGATCCACACTCAACAAGGGCAAGTCTGTGCAACGTCCAGACAAGCTCCTGGCCTCTCTTCTAGCCCAGCCATGGGAAGTCTAGCTAAACGTGGCTGGGCATTCCACTGTGCCAGCCAGGAGGAATACTCAGAAATGTCTTTATTGGTCACTCCAGCGAACTGGTGCAAGCAGGAAAGAATACACGGGAAGAAAAGTCGGATGCAGTCTGTCCCTCAGATGTGCGCCTGAGGCAAGGCTACCGCATTCATCTCCGGGTCTCAGTTCTCACCTGCAAAATGGGTGGACTAAATCCCAACCAATAAAGCTCAAAGGAGGCAACAATAAAGATATGTTCATTTAGGCCAGGCACACTTGCTCACATCTATAAACCCAACATTTTAGGAGGCTGAGGCAGGAGGATTGCTTGAGACCAACAGTTCAAGACAAGCCTAGGCAACATAGCAAGATCCTGTCTCTAAAACTGTAAAAACAATTAGCCAGGCGTGGTGGCACACACCTGTAGTCCCGGCTACTCAGGAGGCTGAGGTGGAAGGATTACTTGAACCCAGGTATTGGATGTACAGGGAGCTATGATTGTGCCACTGTGCTCCAGCCTGGGCAATAAAGAAAAACCCTGGCAAAAAAAAAAAAAAAAAAAAAAAAAAAAGGGTATTCATTTAACAAATACATCGTTTTTACTACATGCCAGGTACTGTTTTGTATGCCTGACATACATTAACTCATTTAGTCATCAATACAATGGCAGAGTCACTAAAATCTCACCAATGCAGACACTGAGGCTCTGGGAAGTCAGTTACACAATAAGTAGCAAAGCCAGCATCTGCAGTGGGTGATCTGGTTCGAGTCCATACTATCATTTCCCAGCTATACGTCTTGACGGGTAACAACAGACGTATACATTGATTGTGGACCCACTGGGTGTTGGACATTGTGTGAAGTAGCTTATAAAACATGTCATCAACCCTCACGAAAGCTCACTTTTACAAACGTGAGGAAGCACAGTACCTAGGGGGCTCCTGTCCTGGCCTCACTCCCAGGTACCAGTGAGGGCAGTCGAGAGGTAGGGCATCTAATCCCAAACGCTCTCCTCCATCCTCCCAGATGGGGACGAGGGCAGGGAGACGGGGGAGGCAGAAGAGGTTCTCCCTTCTCATGTATTTATGTATTCGTTTATTTTGAGACAGGGTCTCGCTCTGTCACCCAGGCTACAGTGCAGTGGCACGATCACAGTTCACTGCAGCCTTGACCACCTGGGCTCAAGCTATCCTCCCACCTCAGCCTCCCAAACAGCTGGGGCCAGAGGCACCTGCTACCACGCCTGGCTGAGTTTTTAAATTTTTTTTTTTGTAGGAACAGGGTCTCGCTATGTTGCCCAGGCTGGTCTCAAACTCCTGGGTTCAAGCGATTCTCTCTCCTCGGCCTACCAAAGTGCTGGGATTACAGGTGTAAGTCACTGCACCTGGCTTCTTCTCACTTCTTTGACAATTCATTTCAGCTCCTTTTTGAACTGGGAGCATTAGAAAACTGAACATCCCCACCCTTGCCCTGGGCTTTTTGCAACCCTGGGATTGTATCGTATTAAACCTATCAGTCACTGAGTCACTTCTCAGCATTTGGAAACCCTTAGGTTATCTCAGACCTGCCGGTAACTGGATGTGTTGTAACCGGGGTGACTGACGGCAGGTTTTCCTCCCTACTACCTCCCCAACACCTTCCTCCAGGTTCAGATCCAGAGGCCCAGGGTGGGGCCCAGGAATCTGCATTGTTGCTTTTACAACTCAACCCAAGGTAAAATACACTGGCCCAACCAAGCTCCTCGGCACAGCATTCAAGGCCTTCCACAATGCAGCCCAGCCCACCTTTCCATCCATCTCTGGCTTCTCCTTACTCCCTAAGTTCCATACACAGTACCCTTTCACACCTCCCAGCCTCCGCCCACTCTGTGCCCGCCTTTACCTCCCATCCTCCACCTGCCAGACTCCACTGCTCCACTTACAAGGCTAGCTCAGGGTCCCCCGGTGCTGGGAAGCCTGGCCCAGTGCCCTGTGAAGAGCTGATCCCCTCTGGCTTGTGGTCCTGCAGCCACTGGCGCATCTGTACCCTCGCAGCCCCCACACTGTCATGTGTGTCTTCCCGCAGAGGGGGTGCTCCTTGAGGCAAGCACCAGTGTCCAGAACACCACCCAGGGCCCGGCAGGAGTTGAATGAGTGCTAGTGAGTGAATGAGTGGCTCAGCGGGTCACCTCCCATTCATGGGCCAGGCTAGCTGAGTTCTAAGAAACCCCTGCAGGACCCTGGAATGCCCTAATGTGCAGGACACCCTGGCCAAACATACATCCGAGCCTGTTTCCCCATTGGACTTTGGGATTTTGATAAAGGCACTGAGGTCCCAGCAAATGCCTTGGGCTCCTCAAAGGTCACTGGGGGCAGAGAAGTGCAATGGCTCATGCCTCCCCGAGGGCTGGGGAAGGGCAGAGACTAGAACTGCAGCAGGGTTAGCGCTGGCCTGGGGGCATTCCTTGAACCCCAGAAGCAGACAAAATAGCAATCCCCTATCTTGCTTAATTGTAAGAAATCCAGATTTTGTTTTAAAAAAAAAAAAATCAGGGCTCAGTGGCTCACACCTGTAATCCCAGCATTTTGGGAGGCCAAGATGGGAGGATCATTTGAGGCCAGCCTGGGCAACATAGTGAGACCCCATCCCTATAAAATAAATTTTTAAAAAGAAAGTAAAGATCAGATTCCTGGGTTTACTGAATCTGAATCTCAGGGCGAGGAACTGGGAATCTGCATTTTAAGCAAATCTCCCGGAGATTCTGGTTATTGTGGTGGCTCCTCAAACGTGATTGAGAGATGGAGAGCAGCTGGCTCTGGCGTGGGATTGCCTGGGTTCCAGTCCTGATGCCCCACGGACTCCCAGGTGGGCGGCACCTTGGGGCAAGTTATTAAAGGGGCAGGATCTCAGTGACCTCATCTGTACAATGGCCATGACGCACAGCACCGGCCACAGAGAGGTTAGTGGGAGGTTTCACTCGGCATCCTTTCAGTAAAACAAGTCCTAGTCAATGATCGCCATTAGTGGGTCCCTCTGATATTCGGAGGCGGAGACCGCAGGTCCAAAGGGCCTTGTTTCCCCAGATTCACTGACCTAGTACTCAAATTTACAGTTCTCAGAACTTTTCCCACCCTTTGTCTCTCCGAAGTCCTCACTGACTTCCTGAGCGCGGGGCAGGGCGCCACTGCCCGGAGAAGAGGGGCTGCGTGGCCTCCGACAGCCTAACCCCAAGACCCCCACCCCCGCAGGCCGTCCCGGCGGAGGTCTCACGGCCAGCACCCGCTTTGGGGAGCGCTGGGTGTCCACGAACCTCTGGCCTCGCGCCTCCTCTGCCCTTCGGCCGCAAGGACGGAACCGGGTGCTGCTCAGCGCACACCGAGAGTCGCGGGCTCGGGCCCCGCGCGGGGTCGGGGTGGTCCCCGTAGTCCCCGCGGTCCCCGCTGCCCGGGTCCCCGCCGGCGGCCGAGCCCTTCCCGAACCCCCTCAGCCTGCGTGCCCGGACGATACCCTCGCACCCAGATCGGCGCGCGGGCCCCGGGTCCTACCTGCGCGCCCCTGCTCCATTCGCCGTCCGGGAGCCCAAGCGGGAAGTGGGGGACCCCTGGGCGGCCCTGCCCTGGCCGGCACCGCGCGGGGCTTTCCTAGGCGTGGAGACCCAGCCCGCCCCGGCTTCCTGCGCTCCGCCCCGGCGCCCAGCAGATTTGCATGCGCAGCCCCGCCCGGCGCGCCCGGCCCGGGTCACGGCTACCTCGCGCCCCTGTTGCTGTCCCCGCCGCTGCTGGACAGTCCGAGCCGCCGTCCTCTGCTGGGGCGACCCCAGCACCCCGCTGGGGGTCTTGCGGCGCGCTTCCTCCCACGCTGCAGCCCGAGGTCACGCTCAGCGGAGAACTCTGCAATGGATCCCCGTGGTCTCGGAATAAAACGCCCACGCCGACCAGGCCTCCAGGACCTACTCCTGCCTGGCCTCCGCGGCCTCCCCTGCGCTGGGAGCAGTTGCGTTTGGGGTAGGAGGGCTGGGCGACTGGAATCCTCCTCTCCTTCCTAACAGCCCAGCTTCCAAGTGCCAGTGTTTGCACATTCTTCAATGAATGTTTACCCAGCTCCTACTCCAGCCACATTTGGATAGTAAAACAGCCCCTTCAATCAGTAACTAGTACAATCTTGTCAGGCGCTGTGCGAAGGCACTACAAATGTTAACTCGTTCAGTCCTGGCAACTACCCTATAAGAAAGTGATACTATCACCGGTTTTACAAATCGGGAAACTGAGGCACAGAGTACTTAAGAAATTCAAAACGGGTTGGGCAAGGTGGCTCATGCCTGTAATCCCAGCACTTTGGGAGGCCGAGGCAGGAGGATCACTTGAACCCTAGGGTTCGAGACCAGCCTGGGCAACCCTGTTAGCGAGAGCCCGTATCTACAAAAATTAACATTTATAAAATTGTAAAAAAGAAAACCAAGAGGCCGGGCGCGGTGGCTTACGCCTGTAATCCCAGCACTTTGGGAGGCCGAGGCGGGTGGATCACGAGGTCAGGAGATTGAGACCATCCTGGCTAACACGGTGAAACCCCATCTCTACTAAAAACACCAAAAATTAGCCGGGCCTGGTGGCGGGCGCCTGTAGTCCCAGCTACTCGGGAGGCTGAGGCAGGAGAATGGTGTGAACCCGGGAGGCGGAGGTTGCAGTGAGCCGAGATCGCGCCACTGCAGTCCGGCCTGGGCGAAAGAGCGAGACTCTGTCTCAACAACAACAACAAAGAAAACAAAGAAACTCAGAATGACTGGGCAGGTAAGCAAGGGTGGAGCTGGGATTCGAACCCAGGTCCCATAGACCATTAACCACTGGACACCATAAGAACCCGGATGCAGCCAGATGACTGGGGGGAAAACACTCAACAAAGTATTTCAGGTCAGGAGGGCCCAAGAAGAAAGTAGGGACCTCTTAGGCCAGTGGGGCAGGTGGTCTGGAAGGGGCTTTCTGGGTAGGCAACATTTGAGCTGAGACTCTGAAGAGCCTATGGGGAAAACTTGTGCAGGGAAAAGGAAGAGCTAGTGCAAAGGCCCTGTGGGAACCAGTTCAGCCTGCAGGAGGAATTGCTGAAGACCAGCGTGACTGTGGAGCCCTGAGTGAGGAGAGAGCGGAGGGAGGGGAAGTGGGAGATATTTGGACTCACACTGGGCAGTGCTGAAAACCCAGAGAGTAATTTGACCCCCTCCTGCCCTCAAGGAGCTGTCAGTCTGAGGGTGGAAGCCAAGGACAGCCCAATGGGATCAAGTGCTGTGGTGGAGGGTGAGGGTTGGCTTCCCAGGGCAGGGGCCACCGCACGTCGATCATTCTTATTTTTTGGAGGTGGGAGTCTCATTCCATTGCCCAGGCTGGAGTGCAGTGGGTGATCTCAGCTCCCTGCAAACTCCACCTCCTGAGTTCAAGCGATTCTCCTGCCTCAGTCTCCTAAGTAGCTGGGATTACAAGCGTGCACCACCATGTCCAGCTAATTTTTGTATTTTTAGTAGACATGAGGTTTCACCATGTTGGCCAGGCTGGTCTCAAACTCCTGACCTCAGGTGATCTGCCTGCCTCTGCCTCCCAAAGTGCTGGGATTACAAGCGTGAGCCACCATGCCCAGCCCATATGTCAATCATTCCTTCCTGTACTCGGTCTGTCTTGGTCCTACTGTGCCTAACCCTGTGACAAGCGCCAATGACGCAGACATGAAGACATGAAACAGACACAATCCCTGCCCTCTGAGACCTTACAACCAAGTGAGCAAGACAGCCACCAACCCACCCTAGGAAGTGACAGTAAAGAGGACTCAGTTCCCTGGGGTCAGGGATGGCTTCCTGGAGGAGGTGACCTCTGACCAGTGCCTGAATCAATGCAGAAACACACGCAGGTGGAAGGGACAGCATGAGCAAATACCTGGAGGTGGCGTGGGAGTGTGGAAAAACTCCCATCCTTTGGCATCTGTTTGTAGATGCCTCCATATGCCAAGTCGTGAGCTGGGGGCTGGGGAGAACAATAAATAGATCCAGTCCCTGCTTCCTAGCCCTGAGGATCTGGTTGGGGCACTGACAAGTGAACAGACGTAAGCAATTGAGTGTAATAAACCCCGTACTGGGGGCAGCCCAGGCAGACGTGGAGAGGACTAGGGAGAGAGAGTCACAGGAAGGGCTTTTCTGGAAACTTGGGTTTCAGGCGGAGTAGGAATCCTCCAGATCAAGTGTGACTTTCACTCCCGTCCACACTCATACTCCCTCACACTCATTACTCACACATCCGCACACCCACATGGTTGATATTTCATCCCAGGCAGTTCAGCCCTGCCTGCAGTCAATTGTCCTGTCTTTGTGTCTCTGGGTTTGTGCCCCATCTCATCGGGAGATGACATTATAAGTCTACCTTGGAAGTCCTTTGAGAATGTGTGGCTTGGGCTGTATCCCCTCCTGGCCTCCCAAACTGGGCCCCCATCCTGTTTTCCCGGTCAAGTCATTCTTCGTCAGTTTCCTCGCTTGCCCCTAGACCACCTGCGTTGGCAGGCCAACTCTGCTACTTATTGACATACATAATTTTGGGCAAAGTAGATCAGCCTCCCTGTGCCTCGGTTTCTCCATCTGTAAAATGGGGATAATAATAGATCCACCTCGTAGAGCTACGAAATGGTGAAATGGCAAGGTATGTATCACAATGCCCAGAACAATGCCTGGCGTGGATTAGGCATTCAAAATGTCAATTGCTATTCTTATCAGGATGAAGATGAGAAAGAAGCAAAGTCAAGCCTGTTGCCTTGGTCTGTTGCTTGGTTGTGAAATGGAGATGAACGTGGCATTGAGAAGACAGGCAAAGAAAGCACAGCTGTGGTCAGAGGCTAAGACATTCAGGAAATCTGGGGGAAGAGACTTTGGGAATTCTATGTACTCTTCCCCCAACTTTCCTGCGAGTCTGAAATTATGTCAAATTACAAAGTTAAAGAAAACAGGGCATTGTTCTTGGGTGCAAGAGAGAGAAGAAATGTGAAGTTTGTCTTCTTGCATACAGTCCCACCATTCAAGTTCCTGCCCAAGATGCCCAGACCTTATCTGTGACTGCTCTGTCAGTCCTGGGAGCAGGTCCAAAGGCAACGAGATAGTAAAACCTCTGTTCCCCCATCTAGGGGTTCCCAAGTCTTGACTCAGTATAAGCTCAATCCTCATTACATCCTAACACGCTTACTTGTTTCCAAGCCTTTTGGCCTTTAAAACTAATAGACTTTATTTTTTAGAACCATTGTAGATTTATGGAAAAATTGAGCAGATAGGACTGAGAGTTTCCATACATCCCCCTCCCCCGTGCAAAATTTCCCCTTTTATCAACATCTTTTATGATTGTATGGTGCATTCCTTATAATACTGATACATTATTATAAACTAAAGTCCATAGCATACATTGTTTCACTGTTTCTCAGGGTTTTGTTTTGTGTTTGTTTGTTTGTTTGTTTGGAAACAAGGTCTCACTCTGTTGCCCAGGCTGGAGCACAGTGGCAGGATCATAGCCCACTGCAGCCTGGAACTCCTGGGTTCAAGGGATCATCCTGCTTCCGCCTGCCGAGTAGCTGGGGCTGCAAGAACATGCCACCACACCAGGCTCTTTTTTTTTTTTTTTACTTGTAGAGAGAGTCTTGCTACATTGGCCAAGCTGGTCTCAAACTCCTAAACTCAAGTTATTCTTCCATCTCAGCCTCCCAAAGTGCTAAGATTACAGGCGTGAGCCACTGTGCCTAACCTCTGTTGCACAGTTCTGAGTCTTTTTTTTTCTTTTCTTTTCTTTTTGAGACAGCGTCTTGCTCTGTCACCCAGGCTGGGGTGCAGTGGCGTGATCTCAACTCATTGCAACCTCTGCCTCCCAGATTCAAGCAATTCTCGTGCCTCAGCTTTCCAAGTTATCTGGGACTACAGGTGCACGCTTGGCTAATTTTTGCATTTTTAGTAGAGACGGGGCTTCCCCATATTGGCCAAGCTGGTCTTGAATTCCTGACCTCAAGTGATCCCCCTGCCTTGGCCTCCCAAAGTGTTGGGATTACAGGCCTGAGCCACTGCACCCAGCCAAGTTCTGGGTCTTAATAATATATACACATATAGCGATAAAAAGAATAGTTTCCCAGCCTGGGCAACATAGCAAGACCTAGTCTCTACCAAAAAACAAAAACAACAACAAAAAAAAACAGGCCAGGAATGGTGATGTACCTGTAGTCCCAGCTATCCAGAGGCTGAGGCAGGAGGATCCCTTGAGCCCAGGAGTTCAAGGCTGCAGTGAACTATGATCATGCCACTGTACTCCAGCCTGGGCAATAGAATGAGACCCTATATCTTAAAATAAATAAATAAAGAAAATAAAGAAAAAATAAAAAATAGTTTCGCTTCCCTAAAAATCCCCAATTCTCTACCTATTCATCCAGGATCCTGGAAACCACTGATTTTTTTACTGTCTCCATAGTTTTGTCTTTTTCAGAATATCACGTAATTGAAATCAGAAAGTATGTAATCCCTTAAAACTGACTTCTTTTATTTAGCAATATACTTTTCAGGTTCCTCCATGTCTTTTCCAGGCTTGGCACCTCATTTCCTCTTGTGGCTGAGTAGTGCCCTATTGTATGGATGTATCACAGTTTATCCATTCTACCTTTTGAAAGACATCTTTGTTGCTTCCAATTTTTGGCAATTATGAATAAAGCTGCTATCAACACTCATGTGCAAGTTTTTGGGTGGACATAAGTTTGCAACACGATTGGGTAAATACCAAGGAGCACAATTGCTGGATCATAAAAGTAAAAGTAAGAAAGTCTGGCAATAAACTGCCACTGTCTTCCAAGGTGGCTGTACCATTTTGCCTTTCTATCAACAGCGAGTGAGAGTTTCCATTGCTCTGTTTTCTTGTCAGCTTTTCATATTGTCAGTTTGAGGATTTTAGCCACTCTAGTAGGTGTGTAGTGGTATCTCATCATTGTTTGCAATTTCCTAGTGACATATGATGCATATGTCAATATGTTTGCAAATTAGGAAATTTGCAATTTCCTAATGACATATGATGTTGAGCATATTTTCATATGCTTTTTGCCATCTGTATATCTTATTTGTTGTCTGTTGAGATCTTGTGCCCATTTCTTAGTTGGGTTACTTATTTTCTTATTGTCGAGTTTTAAAATTCTTTGTGTATTTTGGATGCAGGTCCTTTATCACATATGTGTTTTGCAAAGATTTTCAAATTTAATACAGTTTTCAATTTTCATAAACTCCAAACCACCAATTTTTTTTCTTATTCCTGGATTGTCCTTTTAGTGTTGTGTCTAAAAACCCATTGCCAAACCTAAGGTCACTGAGATCCAAGATTTTATCCTATGATATCTTCTAGAAGTTTTATAATTTTGTATTATACATTTAGGTCTACGATTTATGTTGAGTTATTTTTTGTGAGAGGTGTAAGGTCTGTGTCTAAATTTATTATTATTATTTTGCACATAGACATCCAGTTGTTTCAGGACCACTTGTTGAAAAGACTATCCTTTTTCCACTGAATTGCCTTTGCCTCTTTGTCACAGACCAGTTGATTATATTTGTGTCAGTATATTTTGGGAGTCTGTATTCTGTTCCATTGTTCTTTTTGTCTGTTCTTTCACCAGTACCATACTGTCTTGATTACTGTAGCTTTATTTTATAGTTTTAAAGTCAGGTAATGTCAGTCCTTCAACTTGGTTGTTGTTCTTCAGTATTGTGTTGGCTATTCCAGGCTTTTTCCTTTCTGTTTGAACTTTAGAATCAGTTTGTCAATACATACAAAATAACTTGCTGGGATTCTGATTGGGATTGTACTGAATCCGTAAGATCAAGCTGGGAAGAACTCTCCATGAACATGGACTGTCTCTCCATTTATTGAGATCTTTGGTTTTATTCATCAGAATTTTGTAGTTTTCCTCATAAAGATCCAGTATATGTTTATTAGATTTATAGTGAAGTATTTATTTTTCTGTCATTTTTTGCTGCTAATATAAATGGCTTTGTGTTTTTAATTTCAAATGCTACTTGTTTATTGCTGGTATGTAGGAAAGCTGTTGACCTTTGTATGTTAACCTTGTATCCTGCAACCTTGCTACACACACTTATTAGTTCCAAGAGGGTTTTTAATTAACTCTTTAGGATTTTCTACATAGACAATAATATCATCTGCAGACAAAGACAGTTTAGTTTTTTCCTTCCAAATCTGTGTAACTTTTCTTTTTTTCTTTGTCTCGTCACATGAGGTAGGACTTGCAATATGATATTGAATAGGAGTGGTAAGAGTGGGCATCACTGGCTTGGTCATTGGCTTAGGGCTGATGGAATAGAAGTGGTTATTTTCCCAGCATTTCCAGACAGACCATAGGAGACCAGGAATGGGAGCAGAGCAGGCTCCAACAGCCAGGAGAAGAGCACTCAGGCAAAGAACTGCTGTTGTTGGAGACTGGAAGTCAGGCAAACACATGGAAAGACACAGCTGATGGGATGTAGGCAATGAACTAACTACAGCACAGCCTCTCTGCATCTAAAATAAGGAAATAAGCCAGGTACAGTGGCTTACGCCTGTAATCGCAGCACTCTGGGAGGCAGAGATGGGAGGATGACTTGAGTTCAGGAGTTCAAGATCAGCCTGGGCAACATAGCAAGACCCTATCTCTACAAAAAAATTTAACAAAATTAGTTGGGCGTGGTGGCATGCACCTGTAGTTACAGCTACTCAGGAGGTTGAGGCAAGAGAATCACTTGAGTCTAGGAGGTTGAGGCTGCAGTAAGCTATGATTGCACCACTGCACTGCAGCCAGGGTGACAGAGCAAGACTTTCTCTCAATAAATAAATAAATAAGGCTGGGTGTGGTGGTTCACTCCTGTAATCCCAGCACTTTGGGAGGCCGAGGTGGGCAGATCACGAGGTCAGGAGATCAAGACCATCCTGGCTAACATGCTGAAACCCTGTCTCTACTAAAAATATAAAAATTAGCTGGGCATGGTGACACGTGCCTGTAGTCCCAGCTACTTGGGAGGCTGAGGCAGCAGGATCGCTTGAACCTGGGAGGCGGAGGTTGCAGTGAGCCGAGATTGCGCCACTGCACTCCAGCCTGGGTGACGGAGTGAGACTCCATCTCAAAATAAAATAAAATAAATACAATAAAATATCATGAAGTATTACCTTTTCTGAGCATAACTCATTCTGATTCTTCAAAAAAGAATAGAAAGATATGTTTCAGGACCTGGAGAGGGGGCATATTTCAAACCATATTTCAAACTTCCCCTTCATTCTCCATCCAACACGGTACTTTCCAGTTCACTTACTTCCAGCTCTCTTGCAGTGGGAGACGTGGCAGACATGGTTAACTGTTGAAAACGTGTTCAACTCTTCAATACTTCTCCCGCAAAAAGATGGGAACCTAATTTCCCTCCCCTACGTGATGGCGCAACCTCAGTGACTCTCTTCTAATGAATAGAATATGGTGGAAATGATGCCAGCACTTCCAAGGCTGGGTTAAAAAAAGGAGTTACAGCTTCTACTCGAATCTCTCTCTCTCTTTCCTCACACCTTGAGATCCCTGAGTTAATATGTGAGAAGGTCAAGTACCCTGAAGCCACCATGCTGGAGAGAAAAGAGAGAAGTCCAAGGAGTCTCATCTGTTTGGGACTTCCTATCCCAGGTCCATAGATGTGAGCAAATGAGCCTTCAGATGATTCCAGCCCCCAGTTCTGGAGTCTGCTAAGCTGACACCGAGTCATCCCAGCTGAGCCGACTGAAATCTGGCCAAATTGCAAAACCATGAGCAAAATAAACGTTGCTATTGTTTTAGTCTGAGTAATCAAGTAATTTTAAATGAAGAGTTTAATCCTGGGTAACTTTAAACCAAATAGAGCAGAGATGAACCCACTGAACCCTGTCTCCACTGAACCCTGCTGGACTGCAGATTCACGTGCGAAATAAATGCCAGTAAGTTTTGGGATAGTTTGTTATGCAGCCATAGAACTTCTGTGACACCCATGATACCTTATGCAGTCTTCTCTATCAACAGGACTCAGATTTTGTTTGCGGTCAGCAATGTGTCCTATGTGAGGCAATAGATCAAGATTCATTGTGGCCAATCATGACAATTCTTTTTTTTTTTTTTGAGATGGAGTCTCACTCTGTGGCCCAGGCTGGAGTGCAGTGGTGCAATCCTCGCTTACTGCAACCTCCGCCTCCCGGGTTCAAGCAATTATCCTGCCTCAGCCTCCTGGGTAGCTGGGATTACAGGCGCCCACCACCACGCCCAGCTAATTTTTGTACTTTCAGCAGAGACGGGGTTTCACCGTGTTGGTCAGGATGGTCTCAAACCCCCAACTTCATGATCCACGCACTTCGGCCTCCCAAAGTGCTGGGATTACAGGCATGAGCCACCAAGCCTGGCCTAATTATGACAATTCTATTTCATCTTTCTCAGCCTCCCTTGTGCTAGTGGTGGCTGAGTGGCCCAGTTCTATTGAAGAAACCCAAATGGAGGTCTCCGTGTGTAGGGGAATGCTCCTGGGGAAAGGCTGGCTTTCCTGATTGAAAAGGTCTTGCTGCTGTGAAACATCTTGCCGCCATGACCGAAGGCCAAGACAACTGCAGCACAGGAGCCCTGACATCTGTGAACAACTGAACCAACCCCAGCAAGAGCTAATATCTGGAATTCTTGTAAGGTGAAGAATTTTCTAGACACAGAAGCCCTGATATCTTTTATTTTTATTTTTATTTGTTTTGAGACAGAGTCTTGCTCTGTCACCCATGCTGGACTGCAGTGACACAATCTTGGCTCACTGTAACGTAACCTCTGCCTCCCGGGTTCAAGTGATTCTCCTGCCTCAGCCTCCTGAGTAGCTGGAATTATAGGCGCCTACCACCACGCCAGGCTACTTTTTGTATTTTTAGTAGAGACAGGGTTTCTCCATGTTGGCCAGGCTGGTCTTGAACTCCTGACCTCTAGTGATCCACCTGCCTTGGCCTCCCAAAGTGCTGGGATTACAGGCGTGAACCACTGCACCTGGCCCCTAATATCGTTGAGCAGCTGAACCACGCCAGTTGTGACCAACCTCCAGACTCCATGTAATTGGAGAAAATTTAACCTCTGTTTACCTCAAGTGATCCACCTGCCTTGGCCTCCCAAAGTGCTGGGATTACAGGTGTGAACCACTGCACCTGGCCCCTAACATCTTTGAGCAGCTGAACCACGCCAGTTGTGACCAACCTCCAAACTCTATGTAATTGGAGAAAATCTAACCTCTGTTTATGTTCGTATTATTGAGTTTTTTGTTATTTTGCAACTTAACAGATCAGACCCAGTGGGATTATTTGGAGAGTTGGAGCTATCTAGGAATCATGGCTCAACTGGTTTTGGTGGGTGAAGACACAGGGATTTGCCAACAATCTGAGTCAAGTTCTGTGGATGTAGCCAGGAGATTGTGTCAGAAGCTGAGGGTTGATTCCTTGCTTCTACTCTTGGGGAAGAATGATATCCAGTCATATCCTTCTTACCTCTGGCAAGTCAGGTTCAACAAATAAGCTTTATCTAAAATAAAATGATGATGTTGATGGTGATGGTGGTGGTGGCGATGATGTTGATGATGATGATGATGATGGTGATGGTGATGGTGGTGGTGATGATGTTGATGGTGATGATGGTGATGGTGGTGATGGTGGTAGTGATGATGGTGGTGGTGATGGTGGTGGTGGTGATGGTGATGGTGATGGTGGTGATGGTGGTGGTGGTGATGATGGTGATGGTGGTGATGGTGGTGCTGGTGGTGATGGTGGTGGTGGTGATGATGTTGATGGTGATGATGGTGGTGGTGGTGGTGATGTTGATGTTGATGGTGGTGGTGGTGGTGGTGGTGATGATGGTGATGGTGGTGGTGGTGATGTTGATGGTGATGATGGTGATGGTGGTGGTGGTGGTGATGTTGATGATGATGGTGATGATGGTGATGGTGGTGGTGGTGATGTTGATGGTGATGATGGTGATGATGGTGGTGGTGGTGATGTTGATGATGATGGTGGTGATGGTGGTGGTGGTGGTAATGATGTTGATGGTGATGATGGTGATGGTGGTGGTGATGATGATGGTGATGGTAGTGGTGGTAGTGATGATGTTGACGGTGATGATGGTGGTGATGGTGGTGATGATGTTGATGGTGATGGTGGTGGTGGTAATGATGTTGATGGTGATGATGGTGATGGTGGTGGTAGTGATGATGTTGACGGTGATGATGGTGATGGTGGTGATGATGATGATGGTGATGGTGGTGGTAATGATGTTGATGATGATGATGGTGATGGTGGTGGTGGTAATGATGTTGATGGTGATGATGGTGATGGTGGTGGTGGTGGTGATGTTGATGATGATGGTGGTGATGGTGATGGTGGTGGTGATGATGATGGTGATGGTGGTGGTGGTAATGATGTTGATGGTGATGATGTTGATGGTGGTGGTGATGGTGATGATGGTGGTGGTGGTGGTAATGATGTTGATGGTGATGATGATGTTGATGGTGGTGGTAGTGATGATGTTGACGGTGATGATGGTGATGGTGGTGGTGATGATGGTGATGGTGGTGGTAGTGATGATGTTGACGGTGACGATGGTGATGGTGGTGGTGGTGATGATGTGGATGATGGTAATGGTGGTGGTGATAATGGTAGTGGTGGCAGTGGTGGTGATGATGATGATAGTGATGGTGGTGGTGGTGATGATGATAATGGTGATAGTGGGGAGGAAGATGTGATGATGTTAAGAATTAACACAGATAACCACACTTACAATGTACCAGGTCCTGTTGTAGGCTCTTGTAATATATCAATTAATCTTCACAAACTCCAAGAAGTAGGTACCGTTATTAGCTCCATTTCACAGATGAGAGAACAGGCACAGACAGGAAAGTAACTCTCTCAAGATCCCATAGCTGTTGAGTGTGAGTGAGCACACTTTCTCAGGAGATTCAAACCTCTCCCAGGAACCTAAGAGATGTGACATATTCACTTTGCTTGTTGTGATATCATTTGCCATCTGGGAGGAGTGATCACAGAGCTTGGCGTTTCTGGCTGAAGAGCAATAGACTCTTGCCAGCTTACTTTGCTGATTTCCAGGAGAAGGAGGAAGAAAAGAGGAAGAAAGGTCATGACTTACACTGGTCTCTAGTCCTGCCTTCCTCTTAGCCATCACAGACAGCTGCCAGAGTTTCCAAAGCTGAATCTCTCACTCTCTGTTGAGAATCCTTCTGTAGCTCCCCATTCCTGAAAAGTCAAAGCAGGATTTCTCAACCTCAGCACTACTGATATTTCGAACCAGATAATTCTTTGCCGTGGGGGGACTTTCTGTGCATTATAGGATGTTTAGCAGAATTTTGAATCTCCACCCAGCAGATTGCAGAAGGACCCCCTTAGTTCTAGCAACCAAAATGTCTCCAGACATTGCCAAATGTCCTCTGCAGAGTAAAAATAGCCCCCCGATTGAAGGCAGAAGAGGAGATGGGCACCCAAGGCAGAAAGAGCAGTGGGAGCAAAGTTTGGAGGTGTACAAATATACCTTAGGGAGTGCCAGGGGTGGGGCATGCAATGCAATTCAGGGTCATATTACAAAAGGTCTTAAACACAGCCTTCAGGGGATGTGGAGCCACTGAAGGATTCCAAACCAAAGATCGAGAGGCTCAACCTTGGAATTTGAAAACAATCCCTCTGGCAGCTGTATGGATGGTGAAACAGAGGGAGACACGACTATTGACTGGTGGGTTTGGGGGGTGGGGAGTGTCACAATAATTTAAGTGACAGCTGATACCCAGAGGAGGGAAGAGCAAGAGGCAGAAGGAGTCTAGGCATGCCAAGATTTCATGGTGAATAAATTCTAATTCTTTCCAAGAGTGTAAAGCCAAAAATAAAATGTCTGGTCCATGATAAGTGATTAATAAATTAATTTTGGCCAGGCGCGGTGGCTCATGCCTGTAATCCCAGCACTTTGGGAGGCCAAGGCAGGCAAATCATGAGGTCAGGAGTTCAAGAACAGCCTGGCCAATGTGGTGAAACCCTGTCTCTACTAAAAATACAAAAAGTTAGCTGGGTGTAGTGGCGGGTGCCTGTAATCCCAGCTACTCACGAGGCTAAGGCAGGAGAATCGCTTGAACCTGGGAGGCAGAGGTTGCAGTGAGCCAAGATCGCGCCACTGCCCTCCAGCCCAGGCAACAAGAGTGAGACTCTGTCTCGAAAAAAATAACAATAATAATTTCTTCTCCTCCAGTTCTGTGCCATTGTTGACACTGTTCCCTGGGCTGGTTATGCGCTGCCTCTTTTTCTTAGCCTGCTAAAATTCCCCTCTCCTTGAAGGCCTATGACTTCTTGAGTGGAGCCTTCTTGAGCCTTCCAGACAGGCTCCTTCCTCTGTTTGCCTGAAGCACATTGGATAGGTGCCACAGTGTATTGTAATTCTAAGTGTCTGTTTTCTCTATTAGACAGTCAGCTCTTCAAGTGCAGTGACTTTATCTTGTTCATTTATTCCTTGGATCAGTGTTTCTTGAGCACTTACTATGTGCCAGGCACTGTGCTAGATGCTGTGATACAGCTGTGAACAACTGTCTTTATCCTCAGAATCTACACAGTGCATGGCACACTTAAATGTTTATAAATGTTTAGTGAATGAACGAACGGATGGATGGATGGATGGATGGATGGATGGATGGATGGATGGATGGATGGTTGTATGGATGGATGGATGGATGGATGGATGGATGGATGGTTGTATGGATGGATGGATGGACAGTGAAGTTATCAATGTGGCTGAGACCTAGAAAGGTTTAGTGAGTCACCCATGAATGCCCAGGAAGTGGCAAAGGAGGAGCTGAGCCCCAGACAGTTAAGGGACTAATTCTTGGAACAATGGGGCTCCCCTAGAAGGTTTTCTATGGTCCAAGAGCAGCCTCACCTGTTTGCAGGATGACAACCTGTCAGCTCCCAGAGTTCTTCCTTTTCAGCTAGTTGGCTGAAGCCACAGAGATTGTTTGTAGTGGATTTGGGTAGCTTTCTCCCATGTAGATTTGTCCCGTTGTTGCTCGGCAAAAGCCCTGCTTTGCCCCTGATGGCTGTCTCCCGACCACCCCTCTCCATTCATATGTCGAGATGGGGCTCCACTCCCAGCCCAGGATTGGAGCATGTGGCCCAAACCTAAGTTAACTAGTACCCCAGTTTCTCTGGACACAGTGCCACAGAGCTTGATCAGAGGTAAGCACGTTACTTAAATGCCCCAAGCTAGTCCAATCAGGGTGAATCTTGAGACTTTGTGGGATTTCTGGGGCAAGAACACTTACACCCTTTTGTACTGAATTTAATGTGGAAGGCAGGGGATTTTAATTTTGTTATGGTTGGATGCCATCTCACAACCACAAAAAGAGGGCTTTTTCGTTTCCTTTTTTTGAGACGGAGTCTTGCTCTGTCACCCAGGCTAGAGTGCAGTGGCGCGATCTTGGCTCACTGCAACTTCCACCTCCTGAGTTCAAGCAATTCTCCTGCCTCAGCCTTCCGAGTAGCTGGGATTACAGGTGCACACCACCATGCCCAGCTAATTTTTGTATTTTTTTTAGTGGAGAGGGGGTTTCACCATGTTGGCCAGGCTGGTCTCAAACTCCTGACCTCAGGTGATCCTCCCGCCTCAGTCTCCCAAAGTGCTGGAATTACAGGCAAGAGCCACCGCGCCTGGCGTCTCTGAGGGTTTTTCAACACAGTCTCCCAGAGGGCCAAGTTTCCCCCAGCAATAATCTGCTCATTAATACTCCCTTTATTAACTTTCTTGCCTCCCTGTTCATTTTCCCCTCCCCCTTACTGGTGCCCTCTGGGATCACATCACAAGTACACTACTGACGCTTCAATTGGCATCTCAGGGGAGATCTAATTCAAGCCAGCCACCTCTGTAACATCCTGGATATACCTCCATTGAACCACCCCTCCCTAACACTCAGTCCAAAAAATTCAGGTAGAGTTGACTCCACCTATGGCTGCGAAAGTGGGCAGGTGATTTTCAGGAGTGGACACTCAGAACACTGCAGTGCCTTGGCCTTATTGATTGGGTCAGAGATGGCCATGTGACCTGATAGGAGTTAATGAGACTCTTTGAAATTTTTCTGGAGCTGCTGAGATAGACAGTCACCTGTCTTTCCACAGGTGTCTATCACCTGTACCACCCAGAGGTTGCAGGGCTAGAGCTCTGGGAGCCATTCTGCTTAAAACCAGCTGTACTGCCTTTGCTGACTATGAAGATAACCCATGTTTGTGAGAGACTGCCATGACACTCCCTTCCTTCCCTTCCTTCCCTCCCTCCCTCCCTCCCTCCCTCCCTCCCTCCCTCCCTCCCTCCCTCCCTTCCTTCCTCCTTCCTTCCTTCCTTCCTTCCTTCCTTCCTTCCTTCCTTCCTTCCTTCCTTCCTTTCTTCCCTCCCTCCTTCCTTTCTCTTTCTTTCTTTCTCCCTGGGTCCATGCTTCTTGCCATGTAACTTACAAGTATCCTCTCACTTTGAGCTCAGCCGTGTGACTTGTGTTGGCCAATGGATGTCAGCAGATGCAATGGGACAGAGGCTTGTAATTAGCTGTGATCAGACTTATTTGCATGTTTGCCATGGCTGCAGAAAGTTTGCAGGCTGGGCTAGCCCACAGGAAGATAAGGGACACGTGGAATAAGGTCCTCTCAATTGTCTCAGCTGAGGCCTCTCTGGGTCAGCCAGCAGCCAACCTATGCAGCAGCCCAGCCAACCACGGCAGTGCAAGCAAGAAACACTTATTGCTGCCTCCTGATGAGCGCTCTGGCAGCATTATGTTAGCTGGATAATCGATTGATACAATACTCAATTAAAAAGTTGAAGCCACACAGAAAAGGCTAAAAAATTAAGTGAAGGCTAGACATGGTGGCTCATGCCTGTAATCCCAGCACTTAGGGAGGCTGACGAAGGAAGATCGATTGAGGCCAGGAGTTCGAAACCAGCCTGGGCAACATAGCGAGACCCTCCTCCTTTATTTTTTCTTCTGAATTAAGTGAATATCATCTGAAATCATAGAAGTAACCACTGGTGACATCCTGATGAACATCTCTCCATATGCACACACATGCACATACACATATACACACCCCACTTATATAAACAGGCTCACCCCGTGCAAGTTAAGTGATAACTGTTGAGTGAAACCCCAACAATTGGTCAACTTTCTGTGTCCACGAAAATAGATCAGTGCTCAGCAAACCACATCCCTTGGGCCGAATCTGGCCCACTGCTTTTTGTTTTTGCGCAGACCACAAGGAAAGAGTGGTTTTTGCATTTTTAAGTGGTTATAAAAGAAAATGAGTATAAATAGAGTTTTATTAGAACACAACCACACCTATTCATTTACAAATGGTCTAAGTATGGCTGCCTCAGCAATACCGTGGAAGGGTAGAGTAGTTGCGACAGAGACCATGTGGCCCACAGAGCCTCATATATTTACTCTCTGGCCCTTTAGAGAAAAAGTTTGCCAACCCAGACATAGATAATAATCACTCATTTATTGGTAGCATACAATTCCACTGTATGGGCATTTAATCAACCCCTTTTTGATAGAGATCTAGGTTGTTTCCTTTTTTTTTTTTTTCCCAGACAGAGTCTCACTCTGTGGCCCAGGCTGGAGTGCAGTGGCACAATTTTAGTAGAGACGGGGTTTCACCATGTTGGCCAGAATGGTCTTGACTTCTTGACCTCGTGATCCACCCGCCTCGGCCTCCCAAAGTGCTGGGATTACAGGCGTGAGCCACCACACCTGGCTGCTGAAATAAATTTCTAGTAAGACAGCTCTCTCACCAAAAAGCAAACGTGTTGTAAGGGACAAATGCCAAAGCAAGTGAAGAAGAGAGGCGAAAGGGTTAGGCGAAAGGGTTAGAACATTTCCATCTCCTAAGAAAGTTTTCTTTCACTTCTTTGCAGTCGACCTTGCCCCACCCACCTCATTCCTGCCACCATAGATTAGTTTTACCTGTTTCAATGTCGTGACTTGAGTGAAGCAATTCCACTTCTCTGTGTTTTTCCTAAGGAGACGAGCAAGTGCACAAAGACAAATGGTCATGATGTTCGTCATAGTGCTGTTTAAGATAGGAAACAGCTGGTTCACACCTGTAATCCTGGCACTTTGGGAGGCTGAGGCAGGAGTTCGAGACCAGCCTCGCCAACATGGTGAAACCCCCTCTCTACTAAAAATACAAAATTAGCCAGGCGTGGTGGTGGGCACCTATAGTCCCAGCTACTCAGGAGGCTGAGGCAGGAGAGTCGCTTGAACCCGGGAGGCAGAGGTTGCAGTGAGCCGAGATGGCACCACTGGACTCCAGCCTGGGCGACAGAGCAAGACTCTCTCAAAACAAAAACTAAAAAACAAAAAAATCCAGAAATTTATTTCAGCAAGATGTATTGGTTGTCAACAAATGTGACCCTCTGCAAAAAGAAGATACAGGACCTGACATAACTGCTAACATAGAATTTCCAAGTTAAAAAGTATGCTTTAACAATAAGAATTTATCCTGCTACACACAAATGCACACACACACACACCTCTTCTCATATCCACAGTCACAGAATTAACGTCCCTTTGGCAAGACGGGGGAGGGTTCTGGGGCAAAGTCATTCATATGAGGATATTTTGTCACCTCATGATGACAACTGCCCTTGTTTGCTGCAGCATGGCTGGGAGAAGTAGCCACGACAAAAGCACTAATACTGGGGGTGGAGAGAGGAAAAAGGAAAGGGCTAATAAGGTCTCAGGGCAATTGAAGAAGGTTATCGAACATGATGGTTATGAAGTCAGAGGTGTATAGGAGGCTGGGCATGGTGGCTCACACCTGTAATCCCAACACTTTGGGAGGCCGAGGGGGGCGGATCACGAGGTCAGGAGATCAAGACCATCCTGGCCAACATGGTAAAACCCTGTCTTTACAAAAATACACACACACAAAAAAATTAACCAGGCGTGGTGGTAGGCACCTGTAGTCCCAGCTACTTGGCAGGCTGAGGCAGGGGAATCGCTTGCACCTGGGAGGCAGAGGTTGCAGTGTGCAGTGAGCCGAGATTGCACCATTGCACTCCAATCTGGACAACACAGTGAGACGCCATCTCAAAAAAAAGAAAAAAAAAAGGTGTATAGGACAATAAAATAAGTAGGAAGGGAGCCTTGGAAAATAATCAGGCTGGTTTGTTTCAAACCCTGTCACCTGGAACTCGGGGATTCATTCACTCATTCGTTCAGTGAATATTTATTGATGCCTGCTATGTGTCATCACATCCCAGGAGCTAGAGACTGCAAAGGTGAACGAAACACAGTCCCTGTCAGCTGAAGGAAAGAGAGGCCAAATAATTCGGATACAACTTGGTACTGGGTCTGAGAGGGAAATTTGGGAGCAGAGGTTTTCTAGAGGAAGGGTAAACCAAGCAGGCACCTGATGGATGAGTAGGCAGTGGTGAAGGGCTGGCATTGGTGAAGGCCTAAAAGGTAGAGCAAGTACTGTGGTCATTGATAAGGGATCAAGGCAGCCAATGGGGGAGGGTGACAAGACAGCGTTCTGATCTAGAACTTCTGGATCAATAGCTTTTAAACCATTTTTATTATAACCTATGGGAAGAAACGCATGTTCTCTTTAGGCCTGGTACACAATCGCTCTCTCTCTGTCTCTCTCTCCCTCTCTCTCTCTCTCATTTATTTATTTACATACTTGTGACAGGGTCTCACTTTATTGCCCAGGCTGGAGTGCAGTGGCGCCATCTTGGCTCACTGCAGCCTCAACCTCCCAGGTTCAAGTGATCCTCCTGCTTCAGCCCCCACAATAGCTGGGACCATAGGGGTGCACCACCATGCCCAGCTATTTTTGTGTGTGTGTGTTGTAGAGACAGGGTTTCACCATGTTGCCCAGGCCGAACTCCTGAGCTCAAGTGATCTGCTTGCCTTGGCCTCCCAAAGTTCTAGGATTACAGGCATGAGCCAGCAGGCCTGGCATCTCTCTCTCTCACACACACACACACACACACACAGACACATACACACAGACACACACACACAGACACATACACAGACACATACACACAGACACATACACACAGACACACACACAGACACGCACACAGGCACACACACACAGACACATACACAGACACACACACACAGACACATACACAGACACACACACAGACACACACACAGACACACAGACATACACACAGACACACACACACACAGACACATACACAGACACACACACAGACACATACACAGACACACACACAGACACATACACACACATACACATCTATCTTCTATCTGAAACAAAGATCTACAAAGCAGTATTTTGCCCTGCAAGCAGCTATTTATTTTACTATTTTTTATTCTGCTCTATGTTGTTTTCAAAATCCTAATCAGAAGTGAAATCAGCTGGTCACAAATTAGTGCATATCACATGATTTCATTTATATGAACTTCTATAACTGGCAAAACTAATATATAGTGGTAGAAATGAGGTGGGTCAGGCAAGGTTGACTGCAAAGATGTGAAAGGAAACTTTCTTAGGGGATGGAAATGTTCTATGTCTTCATTAGGGTGGTGGCTACACGCGCACATGCATTTGTCAAAAACAAATACATAAAAATAAGTGCACATGAGGGAACTTTCTGGGGTGGTGGTGCTGTTCTATATTTTGATAGAGATTTGCATTGTACAGGTGAATGCATTTTGTCAAAACTCATCAAATGGTACACTTAAGATCTCTGAACTTCATTATATGTGAATTTTACATTAAAAACATTATGGACAAATGTTGAACTCCAGTTGATGATATGCACGTTGAAGTGTTGGAAGGAAGTGTTCTAGTGTCTACAGCTTACTTTTTCAAATGCATCAAAAAATAAGTTGATTGGCCGGGCGCGGTGGCTCAAGCCTGTAATCCCAGCACTTTGGGAGGCCGAGATGGGCGGATCACGAGGTCAGGAGATCGAGACCATCCTGGCTAACACGGTGAAACCCCGTCTCTACTAAGAAATACAAAAAATAGCCCGGCGAGGTGGCAGCGCCTGTAGTCCCAGCTACTCGGGAGGCTGAGGCCGGAGAATGGCGTGAACCCGGGAGGCGGAGCTTGCAGTGAGCTGAGATCCGGCCACTGCACTCCAGCCTGGGCGACAGCGCGAGACTCCGTCTCAAAAAAAAAAAAAAAAAAGTTGATTATTGGATGAATAGAGGAATTGAAAGATTGACAGATATGTGGTACAGTAGATATAAGAAAATGTTAATCTATGTCAAGACAATCCAATGAGAAAAACTAGTGTGTTTGGCCGGGCGCGGTGGCTCACAGCTGTAATCCCAGCACTTTGGGAGGCCGAGGCAGGCGGATCACCTGAGGTTGGGAGTTCGAGACCAGCCTGACCAACACGGAGAAACCCTGTCTCTACTAAAAATACAAAATGAACTGGGCGTGGTGGTGCATGCCTGTAATCCCAGCTACTCGGGAGGCTGAGGCAGGAGAATCGCTTGAACCCGGGAGACGGAGGTTGCAGTGAGCTGAGATTGCGCCACTGCACTCCGGCCTGGGCAATAAGAGCAAAACTCTGTCTTAAACAAACAAACAAAACCAAAACAAAACAAAAACTAGTCTTTTCATTAAATGATTAAGGGGCAGCCTGATATTCACACATAAAAGACTGAAGTTTCTGGGTGCAGTGGCTCCTTCCTGTAATCCCAGCACTTGGGGAGGCAGAGGTGGGTGGACCACTTGAGCCCAGGAGTTTGAGACCAGCCTGGGCAACATGGCAAAACCTCATCTCTACAGAAAATACAAAAATTAGCCTGGCATCGTGGTGTTTGCCTGTAGTCCCAGCTACTTGGGAGGCTGAGGTGGGAGGATCACCTGAGCCTGGGGAAGTCAAGGCTGCAGTGAGCTGTGACCCTACCAGTGCACTTCAGCCTGGACAACAGAGTGAGATACCCTGTCTCTAAATAAATAAATAAATAAAGTTGTATCCTTGCCTCACACCACACAATATATAAAAATTAACTTGGTTGGGCGCATTGGCTCATGCCTATAATCCCAGCACTTTGGGAGGTCCAGGCGGGTGGATCACCTGAGGTCAGGAGTTCAAGATGAACCTGGCCAACATGGTGAAACCCCATCTCTACTAAAAATATAAAAATTAGCCTGGTGTGGTGGCAGGCACCTGTGATCCCAGCTACTCAGGAGGCTGAGGCAGGAGAATTGCTTGAACCCAGGAAGCGGGGGTTACAGTGAGCCAAAATTGCGCCAATGCACCCCAGCCTAGGCAACAAGAGTGAAACTCCGTCTCAAAAAAAAAAAAAAAGTAATAACTCAAAATGAATCAAAAACCTGTATGTGAGAGCTAATCTATAAAACTCTAAGAAACCACAGATGTAGGCCAGGCATGGTGACTCACGCCTGTAATCCCAGCACTTTGGGAGGCCAAGGCGGGGGAATCACAAGGTCAGGAGTTCGAGACCAGCATGGCCAACATGGCGAAATCCCATCTCTACTAAAAATACAAAAAATTAGCTGGGCATGGTAGTGGGCACCTGTAATCCCAGCTACTTGGGAGGCAGAGGTTGCAGTGAGCCAAGATCAAGTTACTGCACTCCAGCCCAGGCGACAGTGCGAGACTCCTTCTCCAAAATAAACAAATAAAATAAAAAATAGAAACCACAGATGTAAATCTCCTTGACATTGATTTAGGTGGTAGTTTCTTAGCTATGTCACAAAAGTAGATGCGATGAAACCAAAAACAGATATACTAGACATCATCAAATTTAAAAACTTTCATGCTTTAAAGGACACCATCAAGAAAGTGAAAAGAAAATCAACAGAATGAAAGAAAATTTTTGCAAGTCATATATCTGGTAAGAGAAGTATATCTAGAATATACAACAATTATGACTTAATAATAACAATACAACTATTCAATTTTTAAATGAGCAAAGGACTTGGATAGACAGTTCTCCGAAGAAGAAATACAAGTAACCAAAAGCAATTAAAAAATTATCAGACTGGGTGCAGTGACTCATGCCTGTAGTTCCAGCACTTTAGCAGGCCAAGGTAGGAGGATCGCTTGAGCCCAGGAGTTTGAGAGCAGCCTGGGCAACATAGGAAGACCCCCATTTCTACAAAAAATAAAAACAATTAACTGAGTGTGGTGGTGTGCACTTATAGTCCCAGCTACTTGGAGGGCTGATGCGGGAGAATTGCTTGAGCCAGGAGATCAAGGCTGCAGTGAGCTGTGATCGTGCCATTATACTTTAGCCTAGGTAAGAGAGTGACCCTGTCTCAAATTTAAAAAGGAGCTCAACATCATGAGGAAAAGCAAATCAAAACCACAGTGAGGTGCTACTTTACACCCACTAAAATGGCTATCATCAGATAATAACAAGTGTGGGTGGGGATGTTGAGAAATTAGAAACCTCACACACTGATGGTGAAAATGCAAAGTGGTGCCGCCCCTTTGGAAAACAGCCTAGGAGTTCCCAAATGCTTGAACATACAGTCACCATATGACCCAGCAATTTCATTCCCAGGTGTATAACTGAGGGAAGTGAAAACATATATCCACGCAACGGCTCGTATGACCCAAATGTTCATCAACCACTCGTATGACCCAAATGTTCATCAACTAATAATGGGTACATAAAATGTGGTGTGTCTACACAAGGGATATTATTTGGCAATAAAGAGAAATGAAATACTGATGCATGCTGGGATGTGGATGAACCTTGGAAACATAATGCTAAGTGAAGACACGAAGGGTCGCAAATGGTACGATTCTATTCATATGAAATGTTCGCAATAGGCAAATCTATACAGACAGAAAGTAGATGGGGTTGTTTGTCAGGATTTGGAGGGTGGGAATGGGAGGATGAGACACTGACAGTTAAGGCATCTGAGGTTTCTCCTTGGGAGCATGAAAATGTTTGAAAACTGCTGGTGGTGATATTGTACAAATCTGTGAATACACAGAATCAAATGCAAAGGAATAAATTTGCTGGGTGTAGTGTCTCACTCCTGTAATCCCAGCACAGGGATTGTTTTATATATAAGTGTGTGTGTATGTGTATATATATATATATATATCCTTTTTTTTTTTGAGATGGAGTCTTGCTCTATCACCTAGGCTGGAGTGCAGTGGCGCGATCTCAGTTCACTGTAAGCTCTGACTCCCGGGTTCACACCATTCTCCTGCCTCAGCCTCCCGAGTAGCTGGGACTGCAGGTGTCTGCCACCACGCCCGGCTAATTTTTTGTATTTTTAGTAGAGACAGGGTTTCCCCGTGTTAGCCAGGATGGTCTTGATCTCCTGACCTCGTGATCCGCCTGCGTCGGCCTCCCAAAGTGCTGGGATTACAGGCGTGAGCCACCACGCCGGGCTGGATTATTCTATATTTTGATGATTCTATATTTTGATAGAGAGTTGCATTGCACAGGTGAATGAATTTTGTCAAAACTCATCAAATGATATACTTAAGATCTGTGAATTTCATTACATGTAAATTTTATATTTAAAAAGTTATGGACAAAAGGCGAGCTCTTGTAGTTGGTGACGTGCATGCTGAAGTGTTCATCCCAGCACAGGCATTTGAACATGAAAGCCATTGAATTGTAACTTTACATGGGTGAATCGTATGGTTTATGAATTATATCTTAATAAAGGTGTTTAACAGTGTTAATATAGGCCGGGCGAGGTGGCTCATGCCTGTAAGCCTAACAGTTTGGGAGGCCGAGGCTGGTGGATCGCTTGAGCCCAGGAGCTTGAGACCAGCCTGGGGACAACATAGTGAAATTCTGTCTCTTCAAAAAATACAAAAAATTAGCTGGGCGTGGTGGCACGTGCCTGTGGTCCCAGCTACTTGGGAGCCTGAGGTAGGAGGATTGATTGAACCTGGGAAGTTGAGGCTGCAGGGAATTGTGGTAGCACTGCTGCACTCCAGCCTGAGTGACAGAGTGAGCCCCTGTCTCAAAATAAATACAGACAATAAACAGACGAATAAAGACGTTTATGTAGATATGCTACCAAAAGCATGACTCATAAAAGAATAAAATTGACAAGTTGCTCTTCATCAAAATGTAACACTTCTGATCATCAAATCACACTATTAAGAAAATAAAAAAGAGAAACTGCGGACCGAGAAAATATTTGCGAATTACCTATCGAAAACAAGCCTTGTATCCAGAATTTATAAACAACTTTCAAAACTCAATAATAAGAAAACAAACAAGTCACTGGGTGTGGTGGCCCATGCCCGTAGGCCAGCTACTCGGGAGGCAGAGGCCGGAGGATCCCTTGAGTCTAGGAGTTGGAGATGTCATTGAAGCTATTTAATATGATCACACTACTGCCTTCCAGCCTGGGCAACAGAGCAAGATTCCATCACACACACACACACACACACACACACACACACACACAAAAGAATCCCATGTTCTGCAACAGGAAGTCAGCTTGGGGAGAGAGCAGAGGACAGTCAACCTTCTGGAAGTCACCAGGATGGATGAAAGTCTCAGGGCCCCCCTCAACAGTTAGGACTAGACCAGACCCTGGATTTCCACTCCACTCTCTGGGTAGGGAGGGTTCCCCGTAATGACAGAGATTAACTTTCTCACCAGCCTTGTCTCTGGAGACACAGCGCTAGGCTCAACTTCATGTATTAGTAAAATCGGGAGGCGTTTCCTGCATCCAAGACAATTGCTGTCAGGGAAAAAGGGATCCCTATTACATCTGATTTATATATTGGAGTTACAGGTATATATTGGCCCTCGGTCTCCAAAAGGCCAAGTGCGGGCTTTCTAACCGGAGGTCTGGGGGCCGGGGGCAAGTTTTTTCTTTTTTTGGCGGGGGGCGGGGCAGGGGTGGAGGCAAGTTTTTAAAGCCTCTCTGAGCCTGTTTCCTTGCCTGTAAAATGAGGACTGCAATAATATGGATCTCGTTAGTAGTATTTTTGAGATGAACTAAGCCAATTCATGTTAACCCTTTAGAACAATGTCTAACATGTATTAATAGCATAATTCATGTTAGCTGTCATTATCGCTTTTTATTTCCATCACTGTTACTTGTAGTGGATGTTTGGTTGTCTACCAAGTAGTCATTCCAGCTCCTTTTTTCCACTGTAGAGACCGAAAATCCTAGGTACTCACCTCCCCAGTCTCCTTACAGCTGGGCACTGGTCGATGACCCAATCTTGGGCAGTGGAGCTTGAATAAAAGTGCGCAGGAGGCTTCTGGGAAAGATTTTCCTCTCTAGATAAAAAGGGAGAGATAGAGCTTTTTGGACATTGTCTTGGAGGGAGGACATACTTGGAGCTGTGACAGCCATCTTGCAACCATGAGAACAGAGCCAAGGGTAAAAGCCAACATGCGGAAGATGTCAGAGCAGTTGGAGTTTCAACTTATAAAGGGGTTCATGAATAGAAAAATGTCCTGGTACTTAAAAGTTCAAGTTTGGCCCTGCACGGTGGTTCACAACTATAATCCCAGCATTTTGGGAGGCCAAGGCGGGAGGATCACTTGAGGTCAGGAGTTCGAGACCAGCCTGGCCAACATGGTAAACCCCATCTCTACTAAAAATACAAAATTAGCCAGGCATGGTGACGCACGCCTGTAGTCCGAGCTACTGGGGAGGCTGAGGCAGGAGAATCGCTTGAGCCTGGGAGGCAGAGGTTTCAGTGAGCAGGGATCATGCCACTGTACTCCAACCTGGGTGATAGAGACTCCATCTAAAAAATAAATAAATAAATAAATAAAAGTGTGAGTTTGGACAACTCTCATTCAGACCGATTTCAGCCTTTTTAAGAGCTAGTCTTCCCTACCCAAAGTGTTGGAGTACAAGATAAAACCTCCGGGTCTTCGCTACCTGCCTTATCTACGGGCCTGTGTGCTCCATATCGGAACGTTCACAGCTCTAGAATGTCTTTCATACTTCCTTGCCTTGTGTAGACCTTTTGCCTTTTTTGTCCACCCGGTGAACTCCTATTCATCCCTCAGTACCCTGCTGACACTGCCCCTCATCTGGGCATGAAAGTGTGCAGGAGTCTTCTTAGATTCCTTCTCCTAAGACAGACAGAGTGTTATCTTTTTCTGCACATGCAGCCCCAAATTCAGACTGTCTTTCTCTCTGGATGTATGACGCCACATAGGAATTTGTTGTTTCAAATACAATTAAGTCTGGTGCAAGGCCCTCAAGCCCCAGAGTACAATCAATTGCTCTCAGTGGTTGTCTGGATTCTCTCTGTGCCTACAGAGAAACAGAGGGGGAAACAGAGGGTAGGGGCATGGGGGTGTCCTACGCAGCACAGACCCTCAGAGAGGGCCCTCTGTCTCCTATACCACAGTGCAGTATTTTCCAGTTCCATTTGGTCCTGGAAGGTGGGTGTCCTCGCTACTCCTTCCCAGCCTGGGCACAGGCACCTGGCAGTGGCTGGGGGATGCAACCTCCCTTATAGCGTCATGCAGTTACTCCTGCTAGAGTCCCGGCATCTATCTGGACACTTGGAGGCAACACAGTATTATCGCACATTCCAAAATGTCGCACACTCCCATCTTCCCAGTTTGTGGGAGGCTTCCCCAGCTGAGGCCACAGCTTTTGCTCATGCCCCTCAAGCACCTTCTTCTGTTCGCTTCCTCCCTGGGAGGTTTCACTGGAAACACAAGATCGACGCGGCTGTCCCAGGAGAGGGGCCCAGGGATGCTGCCGCCTGACACTTTCTTGCTAACACTCTATTTCTCCTAGATCACCACTTACCTCACTCATGATATTTCAGTCATTTATTTCCCCGCCTGGGCCTTCCTCTGAGCTGTGAGTCTTTTGATGCCAAGGAATGTCTCACCAACCTTGGTCTCCAAAAGGCCAAGTGCGGGCTTTCTAACCGGGGGTCTGGGGGCCGGGGGCAAGTTTTTTCTTTTTTTGGCGGGGGGTGAGGCAGGGGTGGAGGCAAGTTTTTAAAGCCTCTCTGAGCCTGTTTTCTTGCCTATAAAATGAGGACTGCAATAATACGGATCTCGTTAGTAGTATTTTTTTAGATGAACTAAGCCAATTCATGTTAACCCTTTAGAACAATGTCTAACATGTATTAATAGTATAATTCATGTTAGCTGTCATTATCGCTTTTTAGTTCCATCACTGTTACTTGTAGTGGATGTTTGGTTGCCTACCAGGTAGTCATTCCAGCTCCTTTTTTCCACTGTAGAGACCGAAAATCCTAGGTACTCACCTCCCCAGTCTCCTTACAGCTGGGCACTGGTCGGTGACCCAATCTTGGGCAGTGGAGCTTGAATAAAAGTACGCAGGAGGCTTCTGGGAAAGATTTTCCTCTCTGATAAAAAGAGAGAGATAGAGCTTTTTGGACATTGTCTTGGAGGGAGGAAATACTTGGAGTTCTGACAGCCATCTTGCAACCATGAGGACAGAGCCAAGGGTAAAAGCCAACATGCTGAAGATGTCAGAGCAGGGGCCTTTATAAGATCATTGAGTTTCTGCCCCAGCCCTGGAAACTCCTACCTTGGAACACTTTGCTAAATTCTATCTGAAATGCCTTTATTAGGAAAGGCATTTTTAATTGGGTACACCAGGATTAGCAGCTGAAAGTATTCGGAAATTTACAGTGGGTAACTGTCGAAAGAAAGTAGCCGGGTCCGGATGGAAATCCTGAACTCCCGGACTCAGATGAGAACAATAGCTGGCTGCCAGCTTAGGTCACGGACGGATGATGCTTCTTGGTCTACTAATAGGTGCTTGGCCTCATGGGCAGTTCCGCAGTCTATCTGTGGAAAAGAGAGTGAGTACATGAAAAAAATACAGCACAAAAGGAAGAGAAAGAAGACAGGGAGAGAGAAATCATTCACAAGTGAATGACCCCAAATCCTCAGGCTTCACTTCTGCTGGCACAGCCTTGTTCATTTGCTCTAGGACACCCCGTCATCAAATTGTAACATGATTTCAATCTGCTGTGGGATAGCAGAGAAACCACGGCATATCATCTAACCTGGTTTCATCAGTATTTCTAACTTAGTTTTTGGCAGGTTATTCATTCTCTTGTGTTGGAGACATTGCTTCTCTGTGTTGCTGAGAAAAGGGGGGATGGGGCTATGCTTCTCTTATTTCTGGTTAATTTTGTGGCTAGAAAAAATTTCGTGGGAAAGACAAATGCACAACATATTTTTACCACATCAACTACCGGTCCCATCATGATGCAGGATGTTGCAGGAATCACTGATGTGCACCTTGTACAGGTTGATGTAATGCTTACTTCTTGGTTTGCAGGTCAAAAACAAGCTAGAAGTGAGGAGTGGTGTCAATATACATTTTAAGGCCAAGTGCAACGACTCACGCCTGTAATCCCAACACTTTGGGAGGCTGAGGTGGGCAGATCATTTGAGGTCAGGAGTTCAAGACCAGCCTGGCCAACATGGTGAAACCCTGTCTCCACTAAAAGTACAAAAATTATCCAGGCATGGTGGCAGGTGCCTAGTCTCAACTACTCAGGAGGCTGAGCACGAAAATCGCTTGAACCCAGGAGGCAGAGGTTGCAGCGAGCCGAGATGGCACCATTGCACTCCAGCCTGGGTGCCAGAGTGAGACTCTGTCTCAAAAAAAAAAAAAAAAAAAAAAAAAAAAAAAAAATTTGAGGATATGATCACTCTCCCAGAGCCAAGAAATATCATTTCTCGACCCCAGTGAGTGCTCTCTTTCCTTATGTCATCACATTTCTTTATATATGACCATAGTTCATCTCTGGTACTGATCCGCCCCTTCCAGTATCCTTCTCTTTTGGACCACTCTACTCAAACCACGCTTTCTAGGGTCAACTATGACAATGTCACCAAACACAAAGCGTTTCTTTTCCCAGTTCTCATGCAATCTTTTTCTCTCTGCAGCTGTTCATTCTTCATGAAATGCCCTCTTCTGTTGATTTCTAAGATTCCATACCCACCCGCCTGGTTCCTCCTCACCTCTCTAATCACCTCCTCTCACTTCTCATCCTACCCTCTAAATATAATCATTCACGTCCTCTCCTTTTTCCTCTAGCGTTCTCCTTCTGATTCTGCTCATTTATAAACTTACTTTTTCCCTTCTTGGTACATGACCACCATCAAAGCTTCCACAATACATAAGTATATATATTCAGTGAATGTTTCCCCTGGATCTATTCTGGCCCTGTCCAATCTGATTTCCCAGATGGAACCTCTATGAGCATTGGGTGTGCATTCTCCCACACCTGGGCACAAGCAGACACATCATTCCATAGCATGGTGATTTTGTTTTGGTTTTATTTTGTTTTTAGAGACGTGGTCTCCCTATGTTGCCCAGGTTATTCTTGAACTCCTGGGTTCAAGCAATCCTCCCACCTTGGCCTCCCAATGTGCTGCAGTTACAGGCATGAGCCACTGCACCCAGCCCATAGCATGGCGTTGACTATAGCTCTGCATTGGTTGTTTAAAGTCTCCACATCTAGTCCTGTCCTTTCTCCCATTCCCTAGCATTTTATTTATTTATTTATTCACTTATTTATTTATTTACTTAGGAGACAAGGTGGTCTCACTGTGTCACCCAGGTTGAAGTGCAGTGGTGCGAACTTGGCTCACTGCAACCTCCACCTCCTGGGTTCAAGCGATTCTTCTGCCTCAGCCTCCCAAGTAGCCGGGATTACAGGCGTGTGCCACAACATCCAGCTAATCTTTGTATTTTTAGTAGAGACGGGGTTTCGCCATGTTGGCCAGGCTAGTCTTGAACTCCTGACCTCATGTGATCCGTCTGCCTCAGCCTCCCAAAGTGCTGGGATTCCAGACGTGAGCCCCCCCACCTGGCCCCACGCCCTCGTGTTTCATGACCCACACCTTGAGCATGTTCTCTCACACCCCTTGCCCTCAGAATGCCTAGGACAAAGTCATTGTCTCTCGCCGAGCTAACTTCTCCTTCTGTGCTTGGATGGTGTCACCATCCAATTAAGCAAGCTGCAAATGATGCTGTCATTGTTGACTTCCCTCTCTGTCTGTCTGTCTCTCTTTCCCATTCTTGCTTGTGAAAGACAGTCACAAGCAGCCATGGGCTATGCACCCTGCCTCTTTTTTTATTTCCCAGCTTTTAGGTTTCAAGGGTAGCTGTTCAGGCTTGTCACATGGGTAAATTGTGTGTCACTGAGGTTTGGGGTACAAATGACCCTATTATCCAGGTACTGAGCACAGTACCCAATAGGAAGTGTATCAACCTTCGCCCCCTCCCATTCTCCTTCCTCTAGTAGTCCCTCGTGTCTATTGTTCCCATGTTTATGACCATGTGTGTTCAGTGTTTACCTCCCACTTATAAGCAAGGACATGTAGTATTTGGTTTTCTGTCCCTGTGTTAATTCACTGAGGATAATAGTCTCCAGCTGCATCTACGTTGCTTCAAAGGACATGATTTCATTCTTTTTTTTTTTTTTGAGACAAAGTCTTGCTCTGTCCCCCAGGCTGGAGTGCAGTGGTACGATCTCCGCTCCCTGCAAGCTCTGCCTCCCGGGTTCGCGCCATTCTCCTGCCTCAGCCTCCCGAGTAGCTGGGACTACAGGCACCTGCCACCACGCCTGGCTAATTCTTTTTTTGTATTTTTAATAGTGATGGGGTTTCACCGTGATAGCCGGGATGGTCTCGATCTCTTGACCTCGTGATCTGCCCGCCTCAGCCTCCCAAAGTGCTGGGATTACAGGTGTGAGTCACCACACCTGGCGATTTCATTCTTTTTTATGGCTGCATAGTATTCCATGCTGTACCCTCCACTTCTGTGTTCATTTTCACATCTGGCTTATTTCCCACTCCTTGCTGCTTCTGCCCTGGTCCAGCCCCCACCCTCCTCTCACCTGAAGTAAAGCTACATCCTCCCAGCTGCTTTCCCTGTTTTTCGTTGCTCATGGCATCCTCTGTATGTCGCCTACCGTGAGGTGAAAGCAACTCCATTTTGGATGCTGATTCACCATGTTGACTTAAGATTCACCCCAGTTCCCGGAATGCCTCTAAGATTTCTACTTACTGGAAAGCCAGCCCTTAGGTCAAAACAACCTTGATGTTATCATGAACACATGCTAATCATAAATCCTGCCCTTAGGCAACTTCCCTATGGTATATAAGCCCTGGTCTTCGGGTCTGGGAGGTAACAGCGCATGGGGTCCACTATTTCTAAGCCACTGGATACGAGACTTCTCATTCGCAAGTCCCACTTAAATGCTTCTTTCTAGGAACCATGGCTCAAGCCTATAATCCCAACACTTTGGGGGACCATGGTAGGAGGATCACTTGAACCCAGGGCTTTGAGGCCAACATGGACAACATAGTGAGACTGTTTCTACAAAATATTAAAAATCATTAGCCAGGTGTGGTGGTGTGTGACTTGTAGTCCCAGCTACTCGGGAGGCTGAAGTGGGAGGATTGCCTGAGCCCAGGAGGTTAAAGCTGTAGTGAGTTATGATCACGTCACTTCACTCTAGCCTGGGTGATGGAGTAAGCCCCTCCCTCTAAAAACAACACCAACGACAACAACAAAATTTTTCCTTGGAGAAACTGGGTTTATCAGCCTCTTTCTTCAGCCTCTCAGCTTCTCGAGCCTTTGGGGTAGGTTTGTACTGACCTCCCACCACGGATCACTGGCCGGTATCATCGCATCTCTTCTTCCGTCCTGATTAATTCAAGCTGTGATGGCCCACACATGCCTGGAGAATGAATCAGGGTTGACTTAGGCCAGAAATAACAAACCCACTTCCCTTTCACAAATTCTGACTTGCCCAGGCTTCCTTGCAGTAAGAGGTGCTGATGTGATTCAGTTTCAGTCAACAAGATACACAGGGGAAATCTGGGAAGAGGCCCATGAAGAGAAAGACCTCCTGCCCTACCTCTTCCCTAGCACCATCATTTTCATCTGTGGCACCGAACACCTGGAAAGCTCAGCTCCAGACTTATCTTTCCTCCAACATGACCCTCTTATGCTGCCAGTCACTTCTTACCTACCTTATGCTGGAGCTGGGGACAGGAGCTTGGGAATTCAGGGCAGTTACATTATGCACCATAGCTGGTCTCCAAAGATGGCCCCAAATGAAGCCACCTCCCAGTATTCGTGTTCTTATGCAGCCGTCTCCACTCTGAATTGGCACTGGTCCTCTGAAATACGTTAACTCACAGAATAAAAAGATAATGATGCTATGCTAGTCTGGGCCCAAGCCTGACGAAGAACAAGATATTCTGATTTTATCCTCTCAGGAGCCCTGAGCCAGCGCACAAGAAACCCAACTGCCCTGAGGCCACCACGTTTTGAGGAAATGTAAGCTGACCACAAGGAGAGGCCACGTGGAGGAGAACTGAGACTCTCAGTCAACATGGAGGACCAGGCTCCAATCTCATGATGTAGTTTGAGCCATTTCAACCATTTGCGTCCCCTGAGTTGACACCATGGGAAGCAAAGATAAGCTGGGAAAATGTAACTGCAAATCATATCCTCTGTTCAATCTCAATAGCCTTCCCATTTTTTTTTTTTTTTTTTTTTTGAGACAGGGTCTCACTCTGTTGCCCAGGTTGGAGTGTGGTGGCAAAATCATGGCTCACTGCAGCCTCAGCCTCCCAAGGCTTAGGTAATCCTTCCACGTCAGCCTCCCGAGTAGCTAGGACTATAGGCATGCACCATCATGCCTGGCTAATTTTTAAATTTTTTGTAGATGTGGGATCTCCTTGCGTTGCTCAGGCTGGTCTCAAACTCCTGGGCTCAAGGGATCCTCCCACCTTGGCCTCCCACAGTGCTGGGACTACAGGTGTGAGCCGCTGCACCCAGCCAGCCTTCTCTTTCTTGCAAATTATTGCAGTCTTCTGCAGCTTTACTTTGCTTACACGGGCCTCTCAGCCTGCATTACCTTTCCTCTGCATCAGTTATCCCATCCTTCAAAGCTAATCTGGAAAGCCCCCACTTCTACAAACCTTCCAGATGATGTCAACTCTGAAGAGTGGGTATTTGGACCAGCTCTGCAGCAAGTGTGTGCTTTTGCTTACAACGCACCCACCCTCCCTCTCTTGTTGTAACAGCCCCCCAATTTTGTTTGGATGAACTCCCCCCACCACCTTTTGGTGCAACTCGAATGTCAATCAAGTTGTCCACTAACTTGTGTTTCGAGCGGGACATAGAACCTGCCTGGGCCAATCAGTTGTTCTCTCTCTCTCTCTCTCTCTCTCTCTCCTCTCACTCTTTCTCCAGTGCAAATCCTGAGAGGGTGACAGATAGCTGAAAATGGATGACAGCCTGACCAGACCTCCATCCGCTGCTGCTGGCAAGGTCTCCCAAGTTCTCTGGTCCACATTCAGTCCCAGATTTGAGGCTCCAACATTTTCATTTGAGTCTACGAGCCACCCTGGAGCACAGACAGTAATGCTCGCCAAGGATTCCATTGTTCCCTTTCATTTCCCAGCGTTCTAGCAGTTAGGGAAGATCTCGTGACTAGTTCTGACCAGTGATCCTAGAGTAGAAAGGACACATGTCACTTTCAGGCTGAGGCAGTAAAAACCCCCTGTGCAAACCCCCAGCCTCTTTCTTCCCCTGCCATGGTCACACCAATGAGGCTCCATGTTTCAGGGCTGCAGCCACCAGATAGACAGTGGAACCTCCGTTAGTCTGAGTGAGAGGAGGGCAGAGCCTCCTGCTGATCCAAATGTGGTAGATTGCATGACCTAGAAATAATAATTTTGGGAATGTGTGTTATAGCAGCATGACCTAGCCTGTCCTGAATAATATACTCCAATACCCTCCTACCCTTCCAATAAACTTTTTTGCTTAAATTATCACATCAGTTTCTTGTACCTAAACCAGCTTAATTGATAAACTAACAGCACTTAGCAATTTCTTTCCTTCCTTCCCTCCTTCCTTCCTTCCTTCCTTCCTTCCTTCCTTCTCTCTTTCTTTCTTTCTTTCTTTCTTTCTTTCTTTCTTTCTTTCTTTCTTTCTTTCTTTCTTTCTTTCTTTCTTTCTTTCTTTCTTTCTTTTTCTTTCTTTCTTTCTTTCCTTCTTTTTCTTTCTTTTCTTTCTTTCTTTTCTTTCCTTCTTTCTCTCTTTTCTTTTCTCTCTTTCTTTTCTTTCTTTTTCTCTCTTTCATTCGTTCTTTCTTTTTCTTTTTCTTTTTTTTATTTTTTTGAGACAGGGTCTCACTCTGTCACCCAGGCTGAGTGTAGTGGCACAATCTGTGGCTCACTGCAGCCTTGAACTCTACAGTGGCTCAAGCAATACTCCCACCTCAGCCTCCCCAGTAGCTGGAACCACAGGCGTGTGCCACCACACATGGCTAATTTTGGTATTTTTAGTAGACACAGGGTTTCACCATGTTGCCCAGGCTGATCTCAAACTCCTAGGCTCAAGCGATCCTCCTGCCTCAGTCTCTCAAAGTGCTGGGATTACACGCATGAGTCATTCCAACCGGCCAGCAATTCCTTTGTTGATTACACTTACTAATGTGCATTCATCTTATTTTTTCTTACCAGCTGAGAGCAACCTGACCTAAGGACTATGGAGATTCATCTTTGAATCTCACCACACTGCTGAACACTTTCTTGATAAGATTTGTTAGGATGAATGTAAAAACTGAATAAATATGAAATTTTTGTTTTGTTTTTAGAGACAGGGTCTCTCTTTGTCATCCAGGCTGGGGTGCAGTGGTGTGATCATAGCTCACTTCAACCTTGAACTTCTAGACTCAAGCGATCCTCCCACCTTAGCCTCCCAGTAGCTGGGACTACAGGAATTGAATCCATTTTTTAAATTAAATGTTTGCATTCATCCTATCAAATAGTATCAAGGGCTTTGTAGGTCTTCATCAGTGTGTACCACCACCATACCTAGCTAATTTTTAAGTTTTCTGTAGAGATGGGGTCTTTCTGTGTTGCCCAGGCTGGTCTCAAACTCCTGGCCTCAAACTCCAGTCTCCCAAAGTGCTGGGATTATAGACGTGAGCCACTATGCCTGACTGAAAATGAAAAATGTGGTGAGTCAACTAGTTACTCCCTTTTCAACTGTGGTTTTCTAATCCATTTTCAAGTGAGGCTTCTTTTTTTCTTTTTCCTTTTTTTTTTTTTTTGTTGAGACAGAGTCTTGCTCTGTAGCCCAGGCTGGAGTGCAGTGGCGCAATCTTGGTTCACTGCAACTACTGCCTCCCAGGTTCAAGTGTTTCTCTTGCCTCAGCCTCCCGAGTAGCTGGGATTACAGGCATGTGCCACCATGACCGGCTAATTTTTGTATTTTTAGCAGAGATGGAGTTTCTCTGTGTTGGCCAGGCTGGTCTCTAACTCCTGACCTCAGGTTATCTGCCTACCTCGGCCTCCCAAAGTGCTGGGATTACAGGCATGAGCCACCATGCCTGGCCTCAAGTGAGTTTTAATTAAAAGAGATTTAAAAATGTGATTGCATCTCTATTTTTATGATGATGGTGGCATATATATAGTATCTATATGTTTCAATCAAATTATAGTCATAACTTCAAAAAACCTTATTAAATGACAAAGAGTAAAACACTTTGGAAACATCAGAACAGCAACCATATTCACCAAGCTCTTTATTTGCAACAGACACTCTATGCAGGGTTTTTACTTTTTCATCCTCCAACCACCATCCCTAATCCTAGTGTCTACCTCTTATTGAAGACAAAAGCAGCAGCAGCAATTTGGAACTATTTGTTTATTGCTCCCAAAGGAATAAATAATTTCCAAATCATAAAAAGGGGGACTCAAAGGAGCTGGTAGACTAATAAAGAAGAATCATAGAGAGGAGGAAATTCTCCACTTTTGTCCATTTAAAAAGAAACACAATGGTTGAGTGCTCACACCTGTAATCCCAGCACTTTGGGAGGCTGAGGAGGGAGGATCACTTGAGGCCAGGAGTTTGAGACCTGCCTAGGTAGCAAAGTGAGATCCAATCTCTACAAGAAATGCAAAATTAGCTGGGTGTGGTGGTGTGCACCTGTACTCCCAGATACTTGGAAGGCTGAGGCAGGAGGATCACTTGTGCCTGGGAATTTCAGGTTGCAGTAATCTAAGATCACACCACTGTACTCCAGCATGGATGACAGAGTGAGACCCTATCTCTTCAAAAAATTCTTTCTTTTTTTTTTTTTTTTTGAGATGGGGTCTCACCCTATTGCCCAGGCTGGAGTGCAGTGGTGTGATCTCGGCTCACTGCACGCTCCACCTCCTGGGTTCAAGCAATTCTTCTGTCTCAGCCTCCCGAGTAGCTGGGATTACAGGCGCCTGCCACCATGCCCAGCTAATTTTTGTATTTTTAGTAGAGATGGGGTTTCACCTTGTTGGTCAGGCTGGTCTCGAACTCCTGACCTCAGGTGATCCACTCGCCTCGGCCTCCCAAAGTGCTGGGATTACAGTCGTGAGCCACCATGCCTGGCCAAAAAAATTCATTTTTTAAATTAAATTTTTGCATTCATCCCATCAAATAGTATCAAGGGCCTTATAAGTATTCAGTAGTGTATACCAGCTTGGACGGCACAGCGAGACCCTGTCTCAAAACAAAAAGAGAAAATGAAACACATGCAAAGTGGAAACGACTTACAACCTGCTCCCAGTGAGAGAAAGAGAGAGGCAGAGAGGGAAAGAGAAATGTTACTGTTGGAATAAATCTTTAAGAGCACGTGGTGTGGGGTATACGAAAAAATCTAAATGTGTTACAGATCAGGGCTTCTCAAACATTCACATGCTCAAAATTCACGTGCAGATCTTGCTAAAATGCACATTCCGCTTCAGTATGTCAGGGAGGGGCCTCAGTCAACTCCTTAGATGTCTCAGGTTCCCAGGGGATACTGAGGCTGCTGAAAGAACAAGGGCAGAAAACTTCCCGTGGGATCAGAACAGCCAACACAATTCAAGAACTCTCCAAAAGCTTGGGTTGGGGGTTTTGATGAGCTTGCCCTGAGTTCAGCCTTTGATCAGTTCTCTTTAAAAGTCGATTAGGAAATCACTGTTACCTTGTATCTTATCTGGAAATCACTTCTCTGGTAGCTTCACTATCTATTTAGAAAAAGAGTCAAGAACACAGACACAGGGGAAACAGAAGTCTGTAAAGCAAGAACAAGCATAACAAGTTCTACACACTAAAACTTCTGTGCTTTACTGAGATTTAGTTTTAATTTTTGGCCACTTTTTCTAACGAGACTGGCTATGTGTTTGCTCAGGTTAGAGGACATTAGAAGAAGGGAATTACAAGTGCTGAGGACTTCTGGTAGCCCGACGGAGGGGAAGAGATGGAAATAACATGAAAAGCTGACCCTAGAATGAAAAATTCACCACTGTCTTGGGGTATGTCTTGCAAAGGCAAAAAGCCCTAGAGTAGTCACTGTCCTCAAGATATATTTGACATGGAGTCTCACTCTGTTGCCCAGGCTGGAGTGCAGTGGTGCAATCTCAGCTCACTGCAACCTCTGCCTCCTGGGTCCAAGTAATTCTCCTGCCTCAGCCTCCCCAATAGCTGGTACTACAAGCATGCGCCACCACGTCCAGCCAATTTTTGTATTTTTAGTAGAGATGAGGTTTCCCCGTGTTGGCCAGGCTGGTCTCAAACTCCTGACAGCAAATGATCCGCTCACCTAGGCCTCCCAAAGTGCTGGGATTACAGGTGTGAGCCACCATGCCCAGCCATCAAAGATACGTTGTACTCATCAAGAAAGGTCATCATGTGCTTCAGATGGCAGAGAGATATAATTTTGAATAATTAATATAGAAAAATAGAAAAAGATCTTTTAAAAATGTTGGTGATTGAAGGAATATTCTAGTTATGTGAAACAATTCTGGGCCAGATGTGGTGGCTCACACCTGTAATCCCAGCACTTTGGGAGGCCAAGGCAGGAGGATCACTTTAGCCCAGGAGTTTGAGACCAGCCTGGGTAACATAGCAAAATCCCACCTGTACTAAAAATTTAAAAAAAAAAAAAAAAAAGCCTGACATGGTGGCTTATGCCTGTGGTCCCAGCTACTCAGAAGGATGAGGCAGGAAGTTTGTTTGAGTCTGCGAGGTTGAGGCTGCAGTGAGCCTTGATCATGCCACTGTGCTCCAGCCTGGGTGACAGAGCAAGACCCTGTATCAAAAATAATAATAAAAATTTAAAAATCTTACATATAACAATTCTGGGATGATGCTGGGTAATTATGGCTATAACTATATCCCAATCATATCTATGTAGACTATTATATGTATTCTCTATTTCCTTATATCTAAAATCTTAATGATTACACATACTGAGTTATTCTGAAAAATAGTGTCTCTTATGATTATAAAATAAGACATACTCTTGGAGAAAAGTTGGAAAATATAAGAAAATAATAAAAACAGTTTATATGCACTGTTAATATTCTGGTGTGTGTTCTTTTGGTTTTCTCTCTTAAAATATCCTGAATTATTTTTTTCTGACATTAAGTATTCTTTGAAAACATGATTTTTAGGGTACATAGGATTCCACAGAATTGTTACTCACGCCAACCATTCTCTTTTATAACATTGGGAGACATTTAAGTTGTTTCTTTCTTCCCCTAAGATAATTAAGTCTCTCATGCACTTCTTGTACATTACCTTTTGTGAGCATCTCTGATTATTTCCCCAGATAGATTCCCAGAAGTGGAATTGCTGGGTCAAAGAACATAGACATGTCTGGGTTCTTAATGAGAACAGCAAAATTGCCCTGTGGAGAGACTGAACCGTCTACAATGCCTCTGGCAATGTGCATATTTCTCAATTTAGCCTCTGAGCTTTCTGCTGCCTTTAAGTTTAGTAATCGGTTTTATTTTTATTTTTCATTTTTGTTTTTTTGAGACGGAGTCTCGCTCTGTCTCCCAGGCTGGAGTGCAGTGGTGCGATCTCAGCTCACTGCAACCTCCGCCTCCTGGGTTCAAGTGATTCTCCTGCCTCAGCCTCCTGAATAGCTAGGACTACAGGCGCCCGCCACCACGCCTGGCTAATATTTTGTATTTTTAGTAGAGATGGGGTTTCACAGTGTTAGCCAGGATGGTCTCAATCTCCTGACCTCATCATCTGCCCACCTCGGACTCCCAAAGTGCTGGGATTACAGGCGTGAGCCACCGTGCCTGGCCTATTGATCATTTTTAAAGTTGACCTTTGGGAGCTGTCACCATTCCTTTTAAGAAGAGTCATGGGTAGAGGGTGATCATTTTCCTTTTTTTCCCAACCAACCTGTGCGCATCGCCTCTACTAGATCGAACTTAAAATTTCCTTTCTTTTCTTTTCTCTTTTTCTTTTGAGGCAGAGTCTCACTCTGTCGCCCAGGCTGGAGTGCAGTGGCACCATCTCAGCTCACTGCAACCTCTGCCTCCTGGGTTCAAGCAATTATCCCGCCTCAGCTTCCTGAGTAGCTGGGATTATAGGCATGTGCCACCATGACTGGCTAATTTTTTTTCTTTTTTGTATTTTTGTATTTTTAGTAGAAATGGGGTTTCACCCAGGCTGTTCTCAAACTCCTGGCCTCATGTGATCCAACTGCCTTGGCCTCCCAGAGTGCTGGGATTACAGGCATGAGCCACTGCACCTGGCTTGAACTTAAAATTTCATGAATTCAAAAATTATGTATTTATCACACCGCTGAGCTTTAGAAAAAAAGAAACAAAAATGATGTAGTATACAGATGCTGATGAAAACGACTTTGAAAAGGGCTTGACTTGGGCTGTGGAAAACCTGGTCTCTAGTCCCCATCCTCGTCTCCATTCATTGCCATGTACTTTTCAAAAATACGCTTTTTTTTTTTTTTTTTTTTTTTTGAGACGGAGTCTGGCTCTATCGCCCAGGCTGGAGTGCAATGGCCGGATCTCAGCTCACTGCAAGCTCCGCCTCCCGGGTTCACGCCATTCTCCTGCCTCAGCCTCCCGAGTAGTTGGGACTACAGGCGCCCGCCACCGCGCCCGGCTATTTTTTTGTATTTTTTTAGTAGAGACGGGGTTTCACCGTGTTAGCCAGGATGGTCTCGATCTCCTGACCTCGTGATCCGCCCGTCTCGGCCTCCCAAAGTGCTGGGATTACAGGCTTGAGCCACCGCGCCCGGCCCAAAAATACGCTTTTAATTCTTTTTTCATATTTTCACTCTTCCTATCAGAAATTTGTTTCTAAATACAGAAAAGTAAAAGTGAAAAAAATGACAGTTGTCCATTTTTCTACCGTCCAGCATTAACCTCTGCTAACATTTTGGCATGTTTGACTTTATCCCCTTTTAAAAGCCAATATTTGAAAAATTCAATTTTCAAATCTTTTCAATCCTTAAATTCATTGCTATATGAATACATAGTTTTATTATTTTAGTTTAAAATTAGAATACTCCAGGCTGGTAGTGGTGGCTCACGCCTATAATCCCACCACTTTTGGAGGCTGAGGTGGGAGCTGCCCCAAAACCATCTTTTCCCCTATAAGGAATGACAGAATGTGGTCAAGGGTAAAGAGAGACCGGTACTCTTGTACGTATATGGTGGGGTTATAAATGTTGCATATAGCCCCTCTGGAGAGCTATTTGGTGTTATTGAAGTTGAAAAAGCTTATCTAGCAATTCCACTTCTAGGAATTTAACTGAAGAAAATCTCCCTTGTGTGCTTGAGATTTGCCGCAACAATGTGGTAGGAGAAAATGAAACGTCCTAAAGAGCCATTAATAAGGAAATCAAAAAGCAAAAGAGTCATGTACCATGGACAGTCATATAACATGAAAAGGAATGAATTAACTCACAAGTGTCTACATGAATGAATCCTGAAAGCATAGACAGAGTGGGGGAAAAGCAAGATATAAAGATGATACAGCAAGATTACCATTTATGCAAATTTGGAGCAATGCAAAATGGCAATATTATAATTTGCCAATAGATAAGCAGATGCATATAAAACTATTTTCTATTTAAGGATTGAAAAGGTTATTATAAAACTCAAACTAGAGGGCCTCTAGGAAGGGGAAAGGAAGATTGGGATGGGAGAAGAGAATAAAGATCTTGTGGTTTATCTGGAATATTTTAATTTTATTTCTATTTATTCATCTATTTTGAGCTGGAGTCTTGCTCTGTCGTCCATGCTGGAGTGCAGTGACTGAATCTCAGCTCACTGCAAGCTCTGCCTCCTGGGTTCAAGCGATTCTCCTGCCTCAGCCTCCCAAGTAGTTGGGACTACAAGTGGATGCCACCACACCCACCTAATTTTTGTATTTTTAGTGGAGATGAGGTTTCCCCATGTTGGCCAGGCTTGTCTCAAACTCCTGACCTCCAGTGATCCTCCCGCCTTGGCCTCCCAAAGTCCTGGGATTACAGGCGTGAGCTATTGCAGCTGGTCCCCACATATTTTTTAGCCATGTGAATTTTCTCTTTTGGAAGAGATATTCTTTTGATACACTGGTAGACTGAATTTTTTTCAATACATATTTGTGATAAAGATGAGCCTGACATTTTCTTTAATTTTGCTGTTCTCTTTTTGGTGTCAAAATTAAACTAGTCTCATAGAATGTGTTGAATAGCTTTCTCTATCTTGTTTGTATTCCAGTGAATTTTGCATAATATAGTCTTTTTGTGTGTGCTGATCACTCCAGTAAAACTTTCTTGTTCCAGACATCTTAGAAGGTGAAGCATATCCTATACTTCTAGTTCAATTTCATTAGTGATTATTACTTTTAATGACAAAAACCTCAATTGCTTTTGCACCAACTTAATACTTTCCTTCTTGGGTCAAATTTTGTAATTGTTATTTTTGTTAAAAATTACCTTTTTTGTAATTTTTCAAATGTATTGGCATAAAGTTTGTGGTATACTTTTGTGCTTTCTAAAATTTTTACTCTAGCTGGTAACTTCAGTTTGCCATTTATCATATTGTTTGTACCATTTTCTTGATCAATCTTACATGAAGTTTTTCTATTTTATTAGTCATTAAGAGAACACCAGCTTTTGGCTTCTATAATCAACTTCATTTTCTTTTGTTCTTTGTTTTACTCATTTCTGCTTTTTCATTCTTATTTCCTTCCTTCTGCTTTCTCTGAGCTTCTGTAGTTGTTATTTTTCTACCTTTTAACAATTGGCTCCTTTATGTTTTTTATTTTGTAAGAAGTATACTTAAAGCTATAAGTCCTCCTCTAATTATCATTATTATTGTTTTGAGATGGAGTCTTGCTCTGTCACCCAGGCTGGAGTGCAGTGGCGTGATCTCAGCTCACTGCAGCCTCCGCTCTCCTGCTTCACCCTCCCGAGTACCTGGGACTGCAGGCGTCCACCACCATGCCTGGCTAAGTTTTGTATTTTTAGTAGAGACGGGGTTTCGCCATGTTAGCGAGGCTGGTTTCGAACTCCTGACCTCAGGTGATCCGCCCACCTCAGGCTCCCAAAGTGCTGGGATTACAAGCGTGAGCCCTGTGCCCAGCTAATGATTGAGTTGGATCCCACATGTTTTGTTATGTCAGGTTTTCATTGTCATTTATTTCCAAATATTTTATAATTTCCATGTTGGTTTTCTTTTTAATCTGAATGTTTTCCGTTTCTAAACATGTGTTCTTTTTCTCCTAAAAATGTATGATAAAATCTTTCAACATATAAAAAGGTATAAAAAATATAATACCTGTGTACGTGGTCCTGTACTCAACCCCTCACTTAAGAAATAAAACTCAAATGTATGCTTATAATTTTTAATTTTTTTTAATTTTTATTTTTTTGAGACAGAGCTTCGCTCTTGTTGCCCAGGTTGGAGTGCAGTAGCGCGATCTTGGCTCACTGCAACCTCCACCTCCCGGGTTCAAGGAATTCTCCTGCCTCAGCCTCCTGAGTAGCTGGGATTACAGGCGCCCACCACCACGCCTGGCTGATTTTTAACAATGTTTTTAGTAGAGATGGGGTTTCATCATGTTGTCCAGGCTGGTCTCAAACTCCTGACCTCAGGTGATCCGCCTTCCTCGGCCTCCCAAAGTGCAGGGGTTACAGGCGTGAGCCACTGTGTCTAACCAGTTTTTAATTTTTAAAAATTCATAAGTAATAGATGTACCTGGTTAAAAAAAAAAAAAAAGTTCATTCTGACTTCCTGGCCCCTTCCTCAGAAGCAACTGCAGTTACTAATTTAAGGTGTATTGTATCTACACCTTTTTGGCTCTCTTTTTGTTGTTGATGTTTAATTTTACCGCATTGCGGTTCGTGAATGTGGTCTATAGATTCTTTGGAATTCATTGAAGCTTCCTTTGTGGCCCAGTACATCGTCAATGTCTGTAAAGAATAGATATACCAAAGTTTTTTTTTTTCTAAAATACAAGCCTGATCTCATCACTTACTTTTCATAAGCTTCTGTGGTCTTCGAGTGAAAGACCAACGCCCTCAGCATATTATTTCCCGAAGCTTCCTCTCTAGCCAAGGCCTTGGCCACCCCGCCTTCTGTCCAACAAATTTACGGACTCATAGCTGTCATGCATTTTAGGGTCAGTTTTGAGAAGTTTGAACTATCACAGCTGTCCAGGAACAGAGAGTCCAAAGTCTGGCTTCAAAGGCCCTAATAAATACACACAGAGCCCACTAGGGAATGGGCCGTCCTCTGAGTCATACTGAGGCAGGACTGTCACCCCGTGGGGGACCACTCTGCATGGTGAACTTCAATTCTTATTCACTACTTGTTCCTGCTGAACAAGATTCATCTCACAGAGGCCTCTGCTTGCTGTACTGCTTCCATTTTAATTGGTCAGCATTTTCCCTTCTTTTTATTTTTGCCAGATCCATAGTGGATCACTTGACAGTAGCATTCTCCCATCATTTGGCCTTCTATGAATCAGTCGCTTATCCCCAGCTAACGCCCACTTCTATGAATCAGTTGCAGACGCCCAGCTAAGGCCGACTTCAGTATGAATCTAAGCTGAGCTTCTGCTCTGAAGCCCCCAGGATATGGATGGGAGCGTTGAGGGAGGAATCAGATAACCGACTGTCATCTCTACACATTTCTGGTTTCAACCTCAGCTAGGAGCTCATCTCTGCATTGTCGTCAGCATCTCTTCCAAACCTTTTGACCCATTCCCTTTAAATCCCTTAGCATCTTCTCAGCACCTCCTGACCTTTTTTGGGATAGGCTGGTGTGCAGCGGCACCAACCCTCAACCTTGACCTCGACTGCAGCCTCAACTTCCTGGGCTCCACCTCCCACGCTCAAGCCATCCTCCCACCTCAGCCTCCCAAGTAGCTGGGACTGCAGACACATGCCACCACACTCAGCTAATTTTTAATTTTTTTTGTAGAGATGAGGTCTTGCTGTGTTGCCCAGGCTGGTCTCGAACTCCTGACTTCAAGCAATCCTCCCACCTCAGCCTCCCAAAGTGCTGGGATTATAGGTGTGAGCCACCACGCCAGGCCCTCTTCAGCCACAGAATGATACTGTTTGCTACTTTATGGAGAAAACGGAAAACATCAGGAGTGAGCTTTTATTTAGCCACTTTCACCTCTTTTCCTGCTGTTTCAGAGGTGTTTCTTTTCCTCTCTAGGTTAACAGTAATCCTGTCTCCATATACCTTTGACTCCATCCCTTTCTGTCTCTCTGTTTTTGTTTTTTTCTTAAGACAGAGTCTTGCTCTGTCGCCCAGGCTGGAGTGCAGTGGCACAGTCTCAGCTCACTGCAATCTCCGCCTCCCTGGTTCAAGGAATTCTCCTGCCTCAGCGTCCGGAATAGCTGGGACTACCGGTGTGTGCCACCACACACGGCTAATTTTTTGTATTTTTAGTAGAGATGGGGTCTCACTATGATGGCCAGGCTAGTCTCAAACTCCTTTATTTTTTTTTTTTGAGATGGAGTCTCGCTTCGTCACCCAGTCTGGAGTGCAGTGGCTCTATCTCGGCTCACAGCAACCTTTGCCTCCTGGGTTCAAGCGATTCTTCTGCCTCAGCCTCCCAAGTAGCTGGGACTACAGGCATGTGCCACCATGCCCAGCTAAGTTTTGTATTTTTAGTAGAGACAGGGTGTCACTATATTGTCCAGGCTGGTCTCGAACTCCTGGTCTGGAACTCATGATCCACCTGCCTCGGACTCCCAAAGTTCTGGGATTATAGACGTGCGCCACCGCACCCGGCTGCCTGTTTCTATTTTATGTATTATCTCTGCTCCTGAGTCTTCAAGTCTTCCCTTCTGAAGCCATACTTCCCAAAAGAGCAGTCAGCATTCCCTCTCCACTTCCGCAACTTCCGCTCTTCGCTCTTGGAGTTGGATCTGGCTTCCTCCCCTCTGTAGTAAGACGGCCTTTGTTGGCCATCAAATTCTAAATTAGTGGCGCATCTTTCTTGACCTCTCCAGAGCATTGACGATTCTGACCACACCCTCCTTCACAAGTCTCTCTTCCTATGTGCCTCTGATGCCACTTTCACAGCATGTGGTTCATGAATGTCGCCTATAGATTCTTGAGAATTTCTTGAAGCTTCCTTTGTGGCCAGTAATCAATTTTTGTAAATGTTCCAATAATGTTTGAAAAGAATAGATACACCCAAGTTCTTTTTCTAAAACACAAACCTCTCATTTCTTCCTATTTCTTCCTGGCCTTCCATCACTTCTGTGGTCTTCAAGTGAAAGACCAACCCCCTCAGTCTTGAATCTTTCTTTTCTTTCTACCTTTTATTCTTGATCCTTTGATCTTGAAATGCCCGTGTTCCCAGAGTCTTCTATTCTTTTATCTCTCCACACACCAGGGAAGCACATGCTTCACAAAAGGGGACGGTCTCTCTCAAGCTCTGAATGAGTGTTGCCAAGGGGGAAGGCTGGCCCATTGTCGTCAGCCCCACTTTTCCAGAGTAGTCAGCTACAGTAGGGTTTTATGTGAAATATCCCAAGTTTATTTATTTTTGAGACAGAGTCTGGCTCTGTCACACAGGCTGGAGTACAGTGATGCAATCTCAGCTCACTGCAACCTCTTCCTCCTTGGCTCAAGCTGTCCTCCCACCTCAGCCTCCTGAGTAGCTGGGACTACAGGTGATCGCCACCATGCCTGGCTAATTTTTTTTTTGTGTGTGTATATATATACACACAAATATACACATGTATATATATACACATATACACAAATATACATACCTATACACACACACACACACACACATATATATATATATATATATATTTTTTTTTTTTTTGGAGAGATGGAGCCTCACCATGTTGGCCATGGCTGATCTCAAACTCCTGAGCTCAAGCCATCCTCCCAGCTTGGCCTCCCAAAGTGTTGGGATTACAGGAATGAGCCACCGTGCCCAGTCAAAGATCAAAAACCCCAAGTTTAAATATTGATAATCAATAGAAAATTTCACAAAACCGTGTAGGGCAAACAAAACACAAATGTTACTCCTTAGGGCTTTATTTCCCCACTTATTTGACTACCTGTTGGGCAGTTTATAAAGTACTTATTAGTGGTGTTAGTTCACACTTATTGAGGGCTTACAATGTGCCACAGACACTCTTCTAAGTAGTTTACATCTTCTCTTCCTTTAATCTTCAGAATAACACTATCAACAAAGTGCTATTATTAAACCTGCTTTATAGATGAGCAAACTGAGGCTGAGAACTTGAGTTCAGTCATCCCTTAGTATCTGTGAGGGATTGGTACCTCAGTCCCCATGGATACCAGAATTCTCGATGCTCAAGTCCCTTATATAAAATCAAAACTACCTTGGTAAAAAGCATAACTGAGAAAATTCTGATAGTGAAAGAGATCTGGCCTGACTCCATCTTGCTTCTAACTTCCAAGCTGTCCTTGATCATTCCTGGGCATAGGTTGAATTAATGTTGGAAAGAACTTAGTTCATAGTTTAACTTTGAAACAAAGGCAATAATAGTCCTTTCCCAAAACAAATCCCCTTCTTGCCTAGGGACGGGTCTGCCTTTGTAGACTAACAAATTAGCTAAAAGATTAGAAATTATGGTTTAGGAGGTCACGCAAGCTGGAGGCTGCAAGATTCTGACCCACCCCAAATCCCTTCTGGGAGTAACATCACTGTTCTAAAACCTAAAATCAGTGCTTGAGATATTTTGCAGAACCTGTGTTCTAACGCATCAGCTGACACCACACAGCCCTGTAATCTGGCTCACCTGGTACTTTGGCCCTAACCCAGGAACTGACTCAGTGCAAGAGGACAGCTTTGACTCCTTTCCTCTCTAATCCGACCAATCAACACTCCCTAATCCCCAGTCCCCTACCCACCAAATTATCCTCGAAAACCCTGAATTTCTGGGGAGACTGATTTGAGTAATAATAAAACTGTGATCTTCTGTTCAGCCAGCTCTGTGTGAATTAAACTTTCTCTATTGCAATTCTCCTGTCTTGATAAATTGCTTCTGTCTAGGCAGCAGGCAAGGAGAACCCACTGGGCGCATACAAAATGGCAGAATATTTGCATATAACCTACGCAAATCCTCCAGTATATTGAAAGTCATCTTTAAATTACTTATACTACTTAATACAATGTAAATGCTATATAAGTAGTTGCTATGCTGTATTGCTTTCAGAATTTGTATTATTTTTATTTTTGTATTGTTATTTTTATTGTTTTTCCTCCACAAATATTATCCATCCGTAGATGGGGAACCTATAAACAGGGACGGCTTACTATACTTTGTCCTATGTCTCGGAGATACTGAGTTTAAGGCCCAGGATTCTATGTTGACCATCCAGCTCCAAAGCTCAAGGTTTTAATCACCACACACTACTGCTTTCCCACTTCGCAGATGAAACTGAAGCCCAGAGAGGTTAAGAAGTTGTCCAACATCAGGCCGGGCGCGGTGGCTCACGCCTGTAATCCCAGCACTTTGGGAAGCCGAGGCGGGCGGATCACGAGGTCAGGAGATGGAGACCATTCTGGCTAACACGGTGAAACCCCATCTCTACTAAAAATACAAAAATTAGCCGGGCGTGGTGGTGGGCGCCCGTAGTCCCAGCTACTTGGGAGGCTGAGGCAGGAGAATGGCGTGTGCCCGGGAGGCGGAGCTTGCAGTGAGCCGAGATGGCGCCACTGCATTCCAGCCTGGGAGTCAGAGCGAGACTCCGTCTCAAAAAAAAAAAAAAAAAAAAAAGGTTGTCCAAGATCACAGGGGTGGTGAGTGACCAAGCCTGTATTTGAGTTATCCTCACAGAGACAGACATTTGCAGGTACGCTGTTCTATATTAGTTACCTGTTTCCCTTGCTAGGCTGCATCCCTAGCTCTCAGACTAGGGATAGTATACAAACGTTTGGAAAATTAATGCCTTGAAGATTCAAAACAGTCTATTCACTTCCAAGAGTAATTTCACTTGCTTTCTCACAATCCCTAGGTAAGATAATAGTTAACATTTAATCAGCACTCCCATGTGACACTTTTCAGTGGCTATGCTAAGCACCTGATATAGGTGTTATTATCTCTTATAAATCTCACCAACACTATTTTGCAAGGACTAATATCCCCATTTAATGGAAGAGGAAACTGAGGCTCAATGACTTGCCCAAGCTTCTGCCAACTAGTAAGTGGCAGAGCCAGGATTCTAGCTCAGGCTGTATGACCACAGAGTCCACATTTTTCTTTTGTTTTTTTATGAGACTAAGTCTTGCTCTGTCACCCAGGCTCGAGTGCTGTGATGCGAGCTGGCTTACTGCAACCTCTGCCTCTCGGGTTCAAGCAATTCTCCTGCCTCAGCCTCCCGAGTAGCTGGGATTACAGGCACACACCACCACGCCCAGCTAATTTTTGTACTTTTAGTAGTGACGGGGGTTTCACCATGTTGGCAAAGTTGGTCTCGAACTCCTGACCTCAAGTGATCGGCCCGCCTTGGTCTCCCAAAGTGCTGGGCCTACAGGCGTGAGCCACCGCGCCTGGCCAGAGTCCACATTTTTGACGACGAGGCCACACTGTCAGTTCCACAGATGGGGAAACTGAGGCTCGGGGCAGGGCACTACATTGTGCCGGCGGAATCGTGGCCAGTGAGGGAAGCACGGGCTGCACGCCGATTCTTCCTCCTTGGTCAGGGAAGTCACTGAGGTGCAGGAGGCGAAGGGCGACAAGTGGAAGCCCCTTCCCATTATTAAGGACGGAGAGCGGCGCGGTAATTGGGATCTAACCCACGAGGCGGAAACACTAGGGAAACGGCGCAAAAGGAAAACCGGAAGTGCGTCACCCAACGGACGGGCGAATCGGCTGCAGGCCACCAACGGGAACGCCGCGTTCGCGTTCGCCCCGCCCCAAAGGAAGAAGAGTCCGCCTTGCGACCGTATCCGCTAGCGCAGCGCGGGTTGCGGTTGGTCACCCTGGTGGGTAACGCGGCGCGCTAGGGGGTAGAGGGGAAAGAAGAGGGACTTCCAGGAAGGCAAGGGGAGGACGGAAGGTGGGGTGGGCGAGACAGGCAGTGGGGTCTGGCCCCATGGTCGGTCCCCGTGGGCTGTGGAACTCGGGGACGGGGGTCTTGGGGCTCCCCCTTCTTGATGGGGAAACTGAGGCCCAGAGAGGGGCCGCAGAAGGCAGCGGACTGGGATCTCCTCCCACAACACACACAAAGACATCTAAAAATCGTACTATTTAGTGAAAAATGTTTTTAATCGTAATTACGATTTAACAGGTAAGGATACTTTTCATCGTAATAGGTGAAAAAGCAAAATATAAAATTCGATTCAAACTGTGATTACATCTATGGAAAACACAGCCTTCGCCGACCACCGTGTCTGTCCTGCCGCCCTCCGTGCTCCCCTCTGTTTTTGTGTACGGAGTTTCTCACTTTGTACAAGTCCGCAGCCGCTTGTGTTACAGCCCCGAGGCCAGATGCGTTTAAAATCGAGGATTTCTCGGACTTTGGAAAGGTAAAGTGCGTATGTTCTATGTTAGGTTTCACCCTCAGTGGGGGCTGGAGCAGCGGCTTGCAATCAAATACACGACCCTTTCCACAGCTAAAGATATGAAGATATGCATATATTATATTGACCGGGTCGCGGTGGCTCACGCCTGTAATCCCAGCACTTTGGGAGGCTGAGGCGGGCGAATCACCTGAGGTCCGGAGTTCCAGACCAGCCTGGCTAACATGGTGAAACCCCGCCTGTACTAAAAATACAAAAAATTAGCCGGGCGTGGTTGCGCGTGCCTGTACTACCAGCTACTCGGGAGGCTGAGGCAGGAGAATCACTTGAACGAGGGAGGCGAAGGTTGTAGTGAGTCAGGATCGCGCCACTTCACTCCCGTTGGGGCAACAAGAGCGAAACTCCGTCTGAAAAAAAAAAAAAAGATATGCATATATTTACACTGTTGGGATAAATAACCATAGATAGCCTCACCTTAAGTCAGGTCAAGTTCTCCAACGTAAGAAACAAGTTTTGGTATTCAGACTTTTTTTCTCCCCTGCATCCGATCATCCACTAGTATTCATACCTTTTTAGATTTGAGGGTTGCAGATGAGGGACCTGGATTGTAGCTGTTCTGTTCACTCACTTTTCTCACTCTCGCTGGATAAGAGAGTGTCTTTGAGAACAGGAACCGTGCTGTTGTATGGTCACGTCTCTCTCTGCCACCAACTCTTGTGTGTCACCTTGTGCCCTTTTAGTCTCAGTTTCCTCATCTGTAAGATGGGGTCAGTGATCCTTTGCTCATAAGGTCCTGGTTAGGGTTAAATGAGGTCGTGCATGTGAAGCACAAGAATTGTGTTAGCACCTGCACGAATGGTATGACTGAGATTTACTTATTCCACAAACATTTATATTTCAAAATTATTAAATTTAAATAAATTTATTATTAAATGAATTAAATGCATTAATTAATTAAAAGTATAGATGTATTTCTTAAAATGTGGGTGATAGGAATTTTAAAGATTTATATAATGCTTCAAAGCCTTAGAAAAGGTTTTCTTTAGTTGGTTTATCTGTATATCTGAACTCTTGAAACTTAAAGCTAAAATACTAGGATTTATCTGCAGGGTTGCAGAGAGATAATTCTGCCTTAAATTGTCTAAAACAAAAACAAAACAAGACAATATGTTATACATGGGATTAAAACCAATTTTTCTCCCATTTTTTCTCCTTTTTTCTTTTGCTGCCCACATTGTGCCTTTATTTTATGAGCCCCAGTTTTCTGGGCTTAGTTAAAAAAAAAAATTCAATTCTAAACGTTGAATTTAGGGAGTTTTTGTTCCTAAATAAAAAGGCATAGACTTAAAAAAATAAATGTTTATCCGGGAAAATATATTGAAATCATGCTGCTGAGCCTCTATTTTCTTTGATGTTTTGGTTTGGTATTCTTTTATCATAAATTCTTAGCATTTAAAAATTTACTGATGTACATTTAAAGCCAATAAACTGTTTTAATTAATACAAATGTATATATATATTAAAAATATATATATATATATATATTTTTGTGATGGAGTCTCACTCTGTCACCCAGGCTGGAGTGCAGTGGCGCGATCTTGGCTCACTGCAACCTCCAGCTCCTGGGTTCAAGTGATTCTCCTGCCTCAACCTCCTGAGCAGCTGGGATTACAGGCGTGCACCACCATGCCTGGCTAATTTTTGTATAAAATAGAATTATTTAAGTAGGTGATACATGTATGTCTATGGCTAATCCCACCATTCTCTCCACAGTCTCTTCTCATAGAGACAAGGGATACAATATGCATAAACAAACTTATGGTTGTCTTTCTTCCACTCCTACTTTCCCGCCCCTTTTCCACCAAATCATAGCATTCAATTGTATCTTGTTCTCATTCTCATTTACGTTTATTTTGGCTGTTATTTAACATATTCACGTTACTTTTTTTTTTTTTTGTGGAGAGTGGATCTTGCTATGTTGCCTAGGCTGGTCCTAAAGTCCTGGTCTCAAGCAGTCCCCCCGCCTTGACCTCCCATAGTATTGAGATTACAGGTGTGAATCACCATGCCCGGCCCATCACATTTAAAAACATCGTATGTAACATACCTATACAATTGTGTGGAAGTATAAGTTTGAAGGACAAAAATGAAATGAACGCTCATGTACCTGCCACCAAGTTAAGAAATAGACATTTTCAGATCCCCAAACCCCCCACTGAATCCTTTCTTCCCTCCTCAAAGATAACTACCACTCTGAATATTGTGTTACTTGTTCCTTTGTTTTGCTTTGTAGTTTTTGCGATGTATGTTCGTATCTCTAATGAATATAATGTATGCTTTTGCTGAGTTCGATTTTATATGATAGGATCCTAAAATATATTTTGTGTGACTTGCTTCTTGCACTTAACGTTATCTTTTTGAGAAGCATGTGTGTTGATGTGAGGAGCTCTACTTTATCTTCATTGCTGATTTGAATTCTATGAGATAATTATATTGTTTTAATGTAGTTCTTCAGTTGGTAGGCATTTATACTGTTGCCAGACTTTTGTTATTACACAGTGCTTCTGTAAAAACATATTTCCTAGCGCAAAAGTGGAAGTTTCTGTAAGGTATATACCTAATAGATTTCTGGGGATATGCAAATTTGCTAGTAATATCAACTGTTATCTGAAATGGTTACAGTAATTTATACTCAGCCTGGTGTGGTGGCTCACACCTGTAATCCCAGCACTTTGGTAGGCCAAGTTGGGTGGATCACTTGAGTCCAGTAGTATGAGAGCAGCTGGGGCAACAGGTGAGACCCCATCTCTACAAAAAATACAAAAATTAGCTGGGCATGGTGGTGTGTGCCTGTAGTCACAGCTTCTAGGGGGGTCTGAGATCAGAGGATCGATTGAGCCCACAAGGTCAAGGCTGCGGTGAGCTATGACTGTGTCATTTCATTCCAGTCTGGGCAACAGAATGAGACCCTGTCTCAAAGAAAAAAAAAAAGAATTTATACTCTTCCTGCAACAGATGAAAAACAGATGAAAGTTTCAGCCTCAGCCTCAGACATTCTTTTAAAATTTTTGCCTATCTGGTGTTGGCTAAGACATTCCTTCACTGTGGTTTTAATAATCATTTATCTGATAACATTGAGATTGAGCATCTTTTTTCTGTATTTATTCATCATTTGTGCATCCTCTTTTTGTAAAATTTCTGTTGCCCATTCCTCTTTCACAGTTGTCTTTCCCATGCTGATTTGTAGGAATTCCTTATATAGTCTGAATATGAATCTTTTGTATTATGTAGCTTATGTTTGTTTTAAATACCCTCCAGTTGTATCCCCTAACCCCCACCTTTCTGGTATTTTTGGTGAATACAGGCCCTTAACTTTAACAAAAGTCAAATTTATCAGTATATTCCTGTATCACCTGTAATTTTTGTATCTCTTAAAGAAATCTTTCCCTACCCTCAGGTGATAAATATATTCTGTATATTGTCTAAAAGTCTTATAGTATTTTTCCTTATTATGACCTTATCCCTTCAGAATTGATGTTTGTGTATAGTGTGAGGTAAGAATCAAATTTTATTCATTTTTTTCACATATGGATAACAAGTTTTCCTGGCACCTTTTATTGGAAAGTTTGCTTCCCTCCACCATCAAGTATCCATGTACATGTACCTTTCCGTTTCTGAGTTCTCTGTTCTGTTCCATTGATTGGTCTTATTTGTCTGTCTCTGTACTATTACCACACTTGACTCGTTACTCTAGCTTTATAAGAAGTGCTTTTTTTTGTTTTGGTGTGTTTTTAGACAGGGTCTCACTCTGTCACCCTGGCTGGAGTGCAGTGGTACAATCATGACTCACTGTAGCCTCGACATCTCGAGCTGAAGCAGTCCTCCCACCTCAATATCACAGGTACCTGGGACTACAGGCATGTACCATCATGCCCAGCAAATGTTTTTTTAATTTTTATTTTTAGTAGAGACGGGTTTCACCATATTGCCCAGACTGGTGTTGAACTCTGGGCTCATGCAGTCTGCCCACGTCAGCCTCCCAATGTGTTGGGATTACAGGCATGAGCCACCGCGCCCAGCCAATATGAGAAGTCTTTATAGCTGGTAGGACAAGTCCTCCTGCCTTTATCTTCTCCCAGGAATATCTTTGCTGTTTTGCCTTTGTGTTTTCTATGTAAATTTTTAGAATCATCTTGTCAAATCACACACACACGTACACAAAGCCTGTTGGGATTTTGATTGCAATTGCATTGATTCAATTGCATTGGGTCAATTTAGTTTTTAAAGTGATTGCTGTCAACATTTCATTTTTCCCTATGATGTTTGCTGCAGGTTTTTTTGTAGATGTCACTTAGTAGATAAAATGTTGTCTTCGATTCCAAATTTGTTTTTGGTGTAGATACATGTTGAATTTTATCAATTGTATATTCTGCATCATTAAGATGATCATATGCTTTTTAAAAAAAACTTAGATTTGGCAGTACATATGAAGGCTTATTAGACAGGTAAACTCACATCATAGGAGTTTGTTGTACAGCTTTTTTAATCACCCAGGAATTAAGCTCGATACCCAATAGTTATATTTTCTGCCCTTCCTCCTCCTCTCACCCTCCACCCTCAAATAGACCCCAGTGTCTGTTGTTTCCTTCTTTGTGTTCATAAGTTTTCATCATTTAACTCCCACTTATAAATGAGAACATGTGGTATTTGGTTTTCTCTTCCTGTGTTAGCTTGCAGAGGATAATAGTCTCCAGTTTCATCCATGTTCCCGCAAAAGACATCATCTCATTCTTCCTTATGGCTATGTCATGTTCCATGGTGTATATGGACCACATTTTCTTTATCCAGTCTGTCATTGATGGGCATTTAGGTTGATTCCGTGTCTTTGCTTCTGTGAATAGGGCTGCAGTGAACATTCCCGTGCATGTGTCTTTATGGTAGAATATTTCTATTCCTCTGCTATATACCCAGTAATGGGGTTGTTGGGTCAAATGGTAGTTCTCCTTTTAGCTCATTGAGGAATCGCCACACTGCTTTCTATAGTGGTTTAACAATTTACACTCCCACCAACAGTGTATAAGTTTCCCTTTTCTCTGCAACCTTGCCAGCATCTGTTATTTTTTGACATTTTGATAATAGCCATTTTGATTGATGTGAGATCTCAGTGTGGTTTTGATTTGCATTTCTCTAACGATCAGTGATACTGAGCTTTTTTTTCATATGCTTGTTGGCTGCATGTATGTCTTCTTTTGAAAAGTGTCCGTTCATGTCCTTTGCCCAGTTTTTAATGGGGTTGATTTTCTCTTGTAAATAGTTTGCAAATATTTTCTCCCATTTTGTAGGTTGTCTGTTTACTCGGTTGATAGCTTCTTTTGCTGTGCAGAAGTTCGTATGTGTAATGAGATCCCACTTGTCAATTTCTGCTTTTGTTGTGATTGCTTTTGGTGTCTTTGTCCTGAGATCTTTGCCGGTTCTATGTCCAGGATGGTATTGCCTAGGTTGTCTTCCAGGCATTTTATAGTTTTAGGTCTTACATTTAAGTCTTTAATCCATCTTGAGTTGATTCCTGTATGTGCTGTAAGGATGGGGTCCAGCCTCAGTCTTCACATATGGCTAGCCACTTATCCCAGCACCATTTATTGAATAGGGAGACTTTTCCCCATTGCTTGTTTTTGTCATCTTTGTCAAGGATCAGGTGGTCGTAGGTGTGTGGCCTTATTTTTGGGCTCTCTATTCTGTTCTGTTGGTGTATGTGCCTGTTTTTCTACCAGCACCATGCTGTTTAGCCCTGTAGTATAGTTTGAAGTTAGGTAACGTGATGCCTCCAGCTTTGTTCTTTTTGCTTAGGATTGCTTCGGCTGTTCAGGCTCTGTTTTGGTTCCATTGTAATTATTTATTTATTTATTTATTTTTGAGATGGAGTCTCACTCTGTTGCTCAGGCTGGAGTCCAATGGCATGATCTTGGCTCACTGCAACCTCTGCCTTCCAGGTTCCAGTGATTCTCCTGCCTCAGCTTCCTGAGTAACTGGGATTACAGGCGCGCACCACCATGCCCAACTCATTTTTATATTTTTGGTAGTGACGGGGTTTCACCATGTTGGCCAGGCTAGCCTCTTAGCTGCTAACCTCAGGTGATCTGCCCGCCACGGCCTCCCAAAGTGCTGCGATTACAGGCGTGAGCCACCGCGCTCCGCCCTGTGTGAATTTTAAAATGCTTTTTTCTTTATTAATATGGTGACTCACATTGATTGAGTTTTAGATGTTAAACCATTACTGGAATAAACCTAAGTGATGATATGTCGTGCCTTTTACATATCTGGATTAAGTTTGTTAGCATTTTGCTTAGGACATACTGCAGCTGTGTTCATAAAAGATACTGGCTTGTAATTTTCCTTTCTTTTGAAATCCTTGTTAAGTTTCAGGGCCAAATTAGGTTAGCCTTATCAGATGGGCTGGGGAGGGTTTGCTTTTTTTCTGGCTCTGAGATTGTGTAACATTTGAAATGATTTGTTTTTAGAATGTTTGGTAGAACTTCTTGATAAAGTCATTGGGACCTGAAGTTTTCTTTGTGAGAAGATGGATTTTCTATAAAATGTCGTTAATGGTTATAGGAGTGTTTAGGTTTTCAGATAATTCATTCATTAGTTTTGAATAAATTTCCTATGACTTTTTACATAGTTAAATTTCAGGTTAATTATTATAAATTATTAATGATATTTTTAAGTATCTTAATTGCAGATATTTGTCTCATCTGCAGTTAATTTCCCTTTTTTTTCAAATATTGTTTATAAGTTTTAGCTCTTGCAAAATCTTGTTGGTAGTTTTTCACTTTTTTAATGTTTTTTCAAAGAATAATTTTGGTTTTGTTGACCTTAGATATATGCTTATTTTCAGTCTTTATTAATTTCTTCCCTTTATTATTTTCTTTTTTTCTTTTCTTTTTTTTTTTTTTTTTTTTTTGAGACTGTTGCCCAGGCTGGAGTGCAGTGGCGCGATCTCAGCTCACTGCAAGCTCCGCCTCCCGGGTTGACGCCGTTCTCACGCCTCAGCCTCCGGAGTAGCTGGGACTACAGGCGCCTGCCACCTCGCCCGGCTAGTTTTTTGTATTTTTAGTAGAGACGGGTTAGCCGGGATGGTCTTGATCTCCTGACCTCGTGATCCACCCGCCTCTGCCTTCCAAAGTGCTGGGATTACAGGCGTGAGCCACCGCGCCCGGCCTTATTATTTTCTTATTTTACCTTTCTTTGGATTTAATTTGCAGTTCTTTTTATAGCTTCTTTTTGTTGTTGTTGTTGTTGTTGTTTTTGTTTTGTTTTGTTTTTTGAGACTGAGTCTTGCTTTGTCGCCCAGGCTGGAGTGCAGTGGCACCATCTCAGCTCCCTGCAACCTCTGCCTGCCGGCGTTCCAGCGATTCTCAAGCCTGGGCCTCCTGAGTAGCCGGGACTATCGGCACGTGCCACCACACCTGGCTAATTTTTGTATTTTTAGTAGAGACGGGGTTTCACCATGTTGGCCAGGCTGGTCTCCACCTCCTGACCTCAAGTGATTCACCTGCCTTGGCCTCTCAGAGTGCTAGGATTATAGGTGTGAGCCACCATGACCAGCGCCCTCAACCTTTTTTTTTTGAGACAAGGTCTCACGCTGTTGCCCAGCCTGGAGTGCAGTGGTGTGATCACGGTTCACTGCAGCCTTGACCTCCCTGGCTCAAGCAATCTTCCCACCTCAGCCTCCTAAATAGCTGGGAATATGGAGGTGTGCCACCATGCCCGGCTGATTTTTGTATTTTTTGTAGAGATGGGGTTTTGCCATGTTGCTCAAGCTGGTTTTGAACTCCTCGGCTCACTGTGCCCAGCCTATAAGGAACTCTTATAGAGGTAGATTTTATTCATTATTAATTTGATAAGGTTTTAAATCTGGTGTAAGCTGGAACATTTAGTCTATTTTTATTCATTGTTATTACTAATCTAGTGGGATTATTTCTCCTGACTTACTTTTTTTGTGTGTGTTTGTTTTTCCTATCCTGGTTTTTCCTTTCCTTTGTTGCCACCTTTAGAGTTAAGTGATCATTTTTTCTCATTACATTATTCCTCTTTACCATTTGGAAATTATATACATTATTTGTTTTTTTAAAAGTTGTTACTCTAGAAATTGTAAAATGCAAGTGTAAAATTTATTAATGTCCAGATTCTACTCCTGACCATCACAAGGCTATTAGGACACTAATCCCAGTGATAGCTCACCTCCCATTTATGTTATTATTTTTGTGTATTTAGTTTTTTAAAAACCCCATTCTTTTTACTGTGGTATTAAAAACTTTTTTAAAAGATAGAAGCATTTCTTCTGATTTTTACTGTTTTATACAGTTCACTTGGATTTAACCACATATTTACCAACTTTTTTTGCTCTTGATTCTACCCTGCATTTTAGACCTTCCAGCAGGTATCCCTTTCTTTCTTCCTGAACTATATGCTTTGGAATTTCCTTAGGGAGCATCTGCTGGTGACTTGCTCTTTCAGTTTTTCGTTGTTTGGAAATGCTTTTGTCTTACCCTCAGTCTTTAGCTGGTTGTAGAATTCTCTGTTGAGACACCCCTCCCGGCATAGAAGATGTGTTTCCACTGTGACCGGCTTCCATTGTTGCCATTGTGATAGCAGCCGGCCGTCTGCTTGTTGCTCTTTAGAAGTCATCTTTTTCCTTGATTGCGTTTAATCTCTGGTATTATGTTCTTTTACTAGGATGTACCTAGGTGGATATTTTAGAGTTTATTCTGCTTGAGATTTGATGGGATCACGATGGCCGTGATTCAAATCATTTGTCCCCACTACCAAGCCTCAGTGATACCTCATCCCCTTTCATAGGATCCCTTCAGGAGACTGCTTTCTGGACTCTTTGCCTCCCATTTCTTTTTTTTTTTTTTTTGAGACGGAGTCTCACTCTGTCACCCAGGCTGGAGTGCAGTGGCCGGATCTCAGCTCACTGCAAGCTCCGCCTCCCAGGTTTACACCATTCTCCTGCCTCAGCCTCCCGAGTAGCTGGGACTGCAGGCGCCCGCCACCTCACCCGGCTAGTTTTTTTTTGTATTTTTTAGTAGAGACGGGGTTTCACGGGGTTAGCCAGGATGGTCTCGATCTCCTGACCTTGTGATCCGCCCGTCTCGGCCTCCCAAAGTGCTGGGATTACAGGCTTGAGCCACCGCGCCCGGCCTTTGCCTCCCATTTCTTTCCTCTACACATCCATGATGCCAAAGGGGATAATCTTCCTAAAACACAGCTAGGCAATGCTGTTTTCCTGCTTTGAGACCCTTAGTTTGTAGAGATCCTTTGTTTGCAGGATACAAGTCCATTTTTTTAGCCTGGCACATTCTATCCCTGTGCCCAGAGCAACCACTGGCAAATACAGGGGTGCCAAGTACATTGACATGGAATGGCCCTAGTGATAGGAAATAAAGTTGATGACTGGCTGGAGTTGAGGTTTAGGGAGAGGAGGACCAGAGTTTGATGCGCAGGTGTGTGGTATGATTGTGTGGACTGCACCGTCCACACCAGATGATTTGCAAAGAAAAGGACTTAGGAGAGGAGAGGGGCTAAGGAGGTGGAAGGAGAGGATGAGTCTAATGTAGGCTTTGTTGAGGTGCAGATTTGGTGAGATGGAGGATGTTTTTGTAGCAGGCAGTTGAAGGAACTGGTTATGAGATGGTGCATTTTCCCAGCCCTGAGGTCCAGTTGAGGATGCTGTTAAAGAACAGCACTGGCCAGGCCCTGTGGCTCATACCTGTCATCCCAGCCCTTTGAGAGGCTGAGGCAGGTGGATCGCCTGAGGTCAGGAGTTCGAGACCAGCCTGGCCAACATGGTGAAACTTGTCTCTACTAAAAATACGAAAATTAGCCAGGCACGGTGGTGGGCGCCTGTAGTCCCAGCTACTTGGGAGGCTGAGGCAGGAGAATCACTGGAACCCGGGAGGCAGAGGTTGTAGTGAGCCGAGATCATGCCACTGCACTCCAGCCTGGGCAACAGAGCGAGACTTCATCTCAGATTTAAAAAAAGAACAAAAGAACAAAAGAACAGTAATTAGCAGTTTTGTGTATCTCTTATGTGCCAGGTGCTTGGCAAGCCTTTGGTAGTTGTGATTCATTTAGGCTTCCTCTGCCTTTAAGATAGCTACTAGTTTCCCTGTTTTGGAGATGAAAAGACTGGGCCTTAGGGAGGCTGAGCATTGTTAGCTAAAAATGTTTGCGTGCTGTATTTGCCCAAGGCACCAGTGAACTTCTTGTCAGATCATGGTATCACCTAAAATGAATGTAAACACCTCAGGATTCCAGGACCCACTGCAGTCAGAACATCCAGGAAAGGGTTTGGGAATCTGTATTGTTAATATACACATTAGGCCGGGCGCGGTGGCTCAAGCCTGTAATCCCAGCACTTTGGGAGGCCGAGACGGGCGGATCACGAGGTCAGGAGATCGAGACCATCCTGGCTAACACGGTGAAACCCCATCTCTACTAAAAATTACAAAAAACTAGCCGGGCGAGGTGGCGGGTGCCTGTAGTCCCAGCTACTCGGGAGGCTGAGGCAGGAGAATGGCATGAACCCGGGAGGCGGAGCTTGCAGTGAGCTGAGATCCGGCCACTGCACTCCAGCCTGGGTGACAGAGCAAGACTCCGTCTCAAAAAAAAAAAAAAAATACACATTAGGAAATTCTTAGGATCGGGCAGGTCTGGGACTTTCTGGTCTCAGTGCTTCCTGTTTAGTTCCAAATCCACATTCTTAGCCCCTGCAGTGCGTGCTCCATGGCGGTAGCCAGCGTTTTGATCAGGGCTTGTGGAAAACTTTTATTAGCTGTGATCTTTGTGGTTTGCCGAAAGATCCCATTTTATTAGCAAGCAGGAGTTTTAAAAAATAGCCTGAAGTCCTACCATGATAGTTGTTTTATTAGCGATTTGAGGAAACTAACATTTATTAAGTGTTTATTAGCAGTTCTCTCAGTAATGAACTTGATTATAATTTTATGGTGAAAAAACGGGTCCTCTGCTAAATTTCTCCAAGGCCATAGATCTGGTAAAAGGCTCAGCCAAGGGTTAGACCCAGAATTGCCTAATAGTAAAAATAGCTCACACTTATTTAGTGCTTACTATTTTACCAGGCTATTACATTTATTAACCCATCTAATCTTCATAGCAATTCTGCAGAGGATGTTTCTATCATTATTCCCACTTTACAGATCAGAAACCGAAGCACTGTGGGGACTAATTTGCTCAATTTCACATGCCTAGTAAGTGGGAGAGCCAGGCCCTGAATCCCGGCATTCTAGCTCCAGAATCCACACCTCTTATCACTGCCCAGTCCTGATTTGCTGTGACTCGTGTTCTTCTTCTCACCTTCGTAGTAATCAGCATGAAGAATGACTTTAAAATGATAGCAAATTTATATGTGTTAATGTAAATTAGTACAAGACCCAGGACATTGCTTCTGATGTGCTTGGGGATGACTAGTGTCATTTACTTCCTTTTCAGTTCGTTCCCACATGCAGGGTAGCACAAGGAGAATGGGCGTCATGACAGATGTCCACCGGCGCTTCCTCCAGTTGCTGATGACCCATGGCGTGCTAGAGGAATGGGACGTGAAGCGCTTGCAGAGACACTGCTACAAGGTCCATGACCGTGAGTACCGTTTCCCTGTTCCCAGGGCGCTCTGGTGCTGTGTTGATCAGGGACCAGTGACATAGGTACAATACCATGTAACTGGTTAACCGGTACTCCTGAGCTGAGCATTCAAGCCTCTTCACAGTCTTACACAGGCCCATCTTCCATTTTTTTTTTTTTCGAAGTAAACCTGACATTTAGCTCTGTGGATAAAAACTTGGAGTCTAAAGCTGTATAGTTGTGGTTCACACCAAGCCTCCAGGACCTGCCCCAGTCTCAGTTTCTGTGTCTCTGAAGTGGGGATAGTAATTGTACTTAACACGTAAGTAAGTGCGTGGTTCAGGGAATTGAGAGACATGATATGTACAAGACACCTGGCACAGAGACAGTGCCTGGTGGGCTATTGATGGACACAGGGCAGCTTGGCCGAGTGCAGTGGCTCACATCGTTATCCCCGCACTCTGGGAATCAAGGTGGGAGGATCGCTTGAGGCCAGGAGTTTGGGACCAGCCTGGGCAATGTAGCGAGATTTTTTTTTTTGTTTAAAAAATATTTTTTTATTTAAATAAAAAAATTTATTTTCTCTCTATTTTTTTATTTAAAAAAAGAAAACAAATTATAAAACAAAAAAATGGGGCAGCTTAGCATAACACTTAAGGGCACAGCCTTAGACTGGGCCAGACCTGGAGAGTGTGTCCCTGCCCTGTGTCAGCTGAAGGCATTTGGGGCATCTTAGGGGGCCACTGGGAGGGGCAAATAAGAAGCCGTTGGAGACAGGGCCTGGTGCTAAGTTCTTAGTAACTGGAGATGGCGGAAGAAGCAGTAGAATCAGTGTTGATAGATCAGTTGAATTAGTATTGGCAGATACTGTTGAGTTGCCTGCCAGTATGGGTAGATCTTACTGATTAGATTTTATGCAGTGACAAAGGTGGTGAGTTATGCTTATTGTATGATGTGATTATGTTGTTTTTTGTGAAGTACAAAATGATTTTTCATTGGTTATGAATGCATTTGCATGTAAAGGCATAAAAGTGGACCGGAAGAAGACGCCAGGACACTTGTGAGGTGCTTTTGAGGAGAAGCAGAGTGGGAGTGGGCTGTCAGCAGAGATCACAGGACCTTCACTTTTATCCTGTTATGTTCTTTTATTAAAAAGAAAAGTCTTGAAGCCAACATGACATTATTAGCCTAACAACATGACATTAATTAGTGTGGTCTCATGGTTGTCACCTCTGATGAATGGGAATGCAGGCCTTTGGTTTTTATTCTGCCTTTCTCTCTGTATTTTTAATTTTCAAAAGAAAAATAGAAAAAATGACATAGAAGTGAGCCAAGCCAAGAGGTGTGAGAAAGACAGGGACCAAGTACACAGGCAAAGGGATACACAAAAAAGGCAAAAAGATGCTTTCATTCTTAGTCCTCAGGCATCCTGTAGCTCCTTGCAGTGAGATGTGACAGGGCGAAGGGACACCAGAAAAGGTGTCCCTCCTGTCTCCAAAGGCAAGCACCTCATGAGCGTATTACATCTTCTTCCCGGCCACTTTTTTGCCTTTGCGTGCAAATGCTTTCATAAGTGATGAACATCATTTTGTACTTTTCAGAATGTGAAGAGACACGAGAAAAGGTAGGTGCCACATTCGGAGCACTGCAGTTTCTGCAGCCTGTTAGAGTTCAAAGCCTGATCCCAGAGAGGTGAGTGGTGAGTGGGAGTAAGAAGGGGGAGACAGAACAGAAACAAATATTCTTTCAAGGTGTGCAAAGGAAGGAGAAAAAAGGTGGTGTATTAGACAGAGAAGAAGCAGTTTGAAGTGCCTGGAGAGTAGCATCTACGTTCTCCGGAGCACTGGTCCATGGAGGTGTTCCATGGGGAATTCTGGGAGCTCAGTAATGCCAGGAACAGGTTAGCCTGTTGAACTGTGTTTAATTCTGTGTATCCAAACCTAATTGACCTACTGATAACTTATCCTGGGAATCCCTAGACAAGAATATATGATGTGTGGGAAGAGAATACATTCTTTTCGTGTGTAGGTTTGCAGATCGTGAAGAACCCTGTGCACCATAGTAATGGTTTTTTACTTCTGCGGACAGTGTGGACCTCTTGAAGTATTCAAAGCAGAGAGTGAGATAGACAGTGCTAAGTTTGAGAACCATCCCCGTGGTGAAAGTAGATGTGCCCCAGTTGCACCGGCAGAGAAGGATCTTTGGTGAGAGACTTTTCTATTGAAAGGGGATGTTATACCTGTTAAGCTAGTTTCTCTTGCTCTTTAAAAAGCATGGTAGCGGCCGGGTGTGGTGGCTCACACCTGAAATCCTAGCACTTTGGGAGGCTGAGGGGGATGGGTCACCTGAGGTCAGGAGTTCAAGACCAGCCTGGTCAACATGGTGACACCCCATCTCTACTAAAAATACAAAAAGTAGCCGGGTGTGGTGGTGCGTGCCTGTAGTCCCAGCTACTTGGGAGGCTGAGGCAGGAGAATCACTTGAATCCAGGAGGCAGATGCTGCAGTGAGCTGAGATCGTGCCACTGCACTCTAGCCTGGGCAACACAGCGAAACCGTGTATCAAAAAAAAAAAAAAGCATGGTCGGACTTTAAACCTGCCCCTCAATATCCTCCAGAGATGGCCATAAGAACACTTGTCTTCAGCCTGAGCAACATGGTGAAACCCAGTCTCTACCAAAAATACAAAAAGTTAGCCAGGTGTGCTGGGACACACCTCTGGTCCTAGCTACCCAGGAAGCTGAGGCAGGAGGATCGCTTGAGCAGGGGAGGTGGGGGTTGCAGTGAGCTGAGATTGTACCACTGCACTTCAGCCTGGGCAACACAGTGAGCCCTTATCTCAAAAAAAAAAAAAAAAAAAAACAAAAGAATGCTTGTGTTAATCCTGAATCTCTTATTTACATGACAATTTAGTCTTTTTCTCTTTTTTTCTCCCGTGAGTCTTGGCTGTAAACTTTAATGTTGGTGGGGAAGTTTCACAGCTCACTGCGAGGAGCCACATGATGCCTTGGTACTCAGACTGAAAGTGTTTTTGCCTTTATTTGACCTTTAAAATTGTTATGATCTAATTTAGGAAAGTCCTGTAGAATGTGTCTAGGAATTGATTTATTCTTCACACTGTATACCATTTCTTTGCACCTAGATATGGTCATGGCCAGGGTGAACAGGGTAGAACAATCTGTTTTCTCTTATCCTCATTTAAGAAAAATGCCAAAAAACTTGTTACTGCATGTTCTTGTTATTAGGGAGATTTTAAACAAGAAATGACAGAAATTATCTAAACTTAAGTGAATACTCGTAAGACCCAATATTATTAATTTCCTATCTTTTGAAGAGATGGCCAGGAAAGTCCCCTTGTACCAACTAGAAAAATGTTTAGCTTCTAGGAAAATTATGAAACAAAGGAGTGATTGAAATTGCAAGTTATTCTAATTGCCGTTTCCCAGGGTGTTTGTCCAGTTTATCAAAGCACTTCTTATTCTGGGCTTTGGTTTGGGTTCTCTTCTTACTGTCATTAAGGGGAAACAAAGTCCTCAATTCTCTTGGCTAGTGAAGAGTTTAGATTTTGTTCTCAAGTTCAGTGCAGACCTTGGGTCGAGCCTTTCAGAATGGTGCTGGGGAACCTGTGTTCATAGAGGACCTTAGATTTTTTGAGCCAGGGCTTGCATCCACACATATGTTCATTCAACCAGCAAAACTTCCCTAGAATCTCAAGTGAGCCAGGCCTCTGTGCTAGGGACTGGTGACTCAGAGATTAAATTTGTATTTTACCGTGGCTCTCATGAGTCATACAGACAAGGGGTCAGATGATTCCAATGTAGGCCTCCTTGATAGAAGTAGGCACAGGAGGCCTTGTGGGTGGTGGAGAAGGCTTGGGTTTGAGGTTTTCCACTATGGCCAGTATGGAGCAATAGGGCTCAATACACCTTCTTGCCTGAAACAATTCAAAAATGGACAAAATGTAAAACACCAGACATTGGTCAGTGAAGGACAGTGATCTTTTGAGAGATGGGCAATGATGGTTTCTTCTTCTCTTGACACTTGATGTGGTATCTTTTCTAACACTACTTCTCCAGTTCTCTAGATAACAACTGGGCATTCAACGATTCAGTTGAATTCTGACACTATCTGCCTGGAGTTAGCATCAGATCCCACAAGTTAAAGGGCTCGGTGTCACAAGACTGACCCAATTTAAGACGCTAGTTTTAAGTCCCGGGCTACCTGTACTTCTGACCAATGGCTATACATCAGGGGTTCCCATAACTCCCTCTTTGGGTTTGATAATTTTCTAGAATGATTCATAGAACTCAGGAAAACACTGTACTTACATTTTTACTTACGTGGTTTTTTTATAAAGGCTGCAACTCAGGAACAGCCACACAGGAGAGATCATAGGGCTAGCTGTGGGAGGTGGGGGTGGCATGGAGTTTCCGTGCCCTCTCTAGGTGCACCACCGTCTCAGCGCCTCCGTGTGTTTAATAACCTGAAACTCTCCAAATCCTGTTGTTCCGGGGTTTCTTTTTTCTTTTCTTTTCTTTTTTTGAGACGGAGTTTCACTCTTGTCGTCCAGGCTGGAGTGCAATGGCACGGTTTCGGCTCACTGCAATCTCTGCCTCCCGGGTTCAAGCGGTTCTCCTGCCTCAGCCTCCCGAGTAGCTGGGACTACAGGTGCCCGCCACCACACCCAGCTAATTTTTGTATTTTTAATAGAGACGAGGTTTTACCATGTTGGCCAGGCTGGTCTCGAACTCCTGACCTCAGGCGATATGCCCGCCGCCACCTCCCAAAGTGCTGGGATTACAGGCATGAGCCACCGCACCGAGCTAATTTTTTAATTATTTGTAGAGACAGGGATCTTCTTCTGTTGCCTAGGCTGGTCTCGAACACCTAGGCTCAAGTGATCATCCTGCTTCAGCCTCCCAAAATGTTGGGATTACAGTTCAGCTTCCCAAAATGTTGGGATTACAGGGGTGAGCCACCGCACCCAGCCCAGTTTCAGGTTGAATGGGGCCTGTTGATTATTGAATTTGGCACACTCTAAGAAAAATCATCCCACAAAATTGTGTGTACACCATTAGAAATGATTTGAGATATTTAGCCACCGTGCCTGGCCATTCTGGGGTTTCTATGGAGGTTTCTTTACACAGGCATGATTGATCAGTCACTGGCTGTTGACGAGTGCTTCCATCTCTAGTCCCTCTCTTCTCCCCAGATATTGGGGAATGGGGCCGAAAGTTCCATGTTTTTGATTGAGGCTTGGTCATTCTGGTGACCAGCCCCCATCCTAGGGGCCTGCCAAGAGTTGCCTCATTAGAACAAAAGATGCTTCTATCACCCATATGACTCAGGGAATTCTAAGGGTTTTAGAAGTTCTGTACCAGGAACCGGGGGGAAAGACCAACTCACTTTCTTCTGCCACAAGCGATAGTGGGAGTGAGCAGTACAGCTGCCCCAGCTCAGTGCCTTTAGAAAGTTTCTAGGCCATGGCACAGGGGAAACCCAGGCAGAGCTAGGCAGCCTCCCTGCGTTGAGGAGATGGAGATGAGAGTTCAGGGAGACTGAGGCAGGTAGAGGTTGCAGGACAGAGTACTTACAAGGGAGTAGAAGGTAGATTAGAGGTGCACAGAGAGAAAACTTGAGATGTCCAAAGTGCCCCTCCACTCAAGGATCCCGCTGAGAACTGATGAGCAAGAAAACTTCTTAAGGCCAGGGAGAGAACTAGTTGAAGGATTAGAGAAAACAATGCCAGCTATTCACAGAGCTGGGAATAGTGCCCGGCCCAAACATTTAAGGAAGAACTCACACCAAAACTCAAACTTTTCTGTAAAATTGAAGAGAATATGTTACAACTAATTCTATGAGACCTGCATGATTCTGATACCAAAACCAAAGACATTGTGAGGAAGGAAAACCCCAGTCAAGACTCCTCATGAGCATAGATGTTAACATGCTAAACCCAATTGTGGCAAATCTAATCTAACAGTGTTTACAAAGGATAGTACAACATAACCAAGTAGGGTTTATCCTGATTTTGCAGGGTTGATTTAGTATTAATATTTGAAACTCAGTGTAATTCACCATATTAAGCCAAAAAAGAAAAATCTTGTGCTTATCTCAGTGGGTACAGAAGAAGCATTTGACAAAATCTCATGTCTGCCCTGGTGTGATGTAGCAGAAAGTTTTTTATAGGAAGCTAAGGGATCCTAAGTAGCAGGGGATAAACAGGGTAAATAGGCTTAGAGCACAAGTGAGGAGTCTGAATTCTACAGAGTTTTATTTATATTTATTTTTTAAAAAAATTAAAATTAAGGTGGGGCACGGTGGCTCACGCCTGTAATCCCAGCACTTTAGGAGCCTGAGGCAGGCGGATCAGCTGAGGTCAGGAGTTCGAGACCAGCCTGACCAACATGGAGGAACCACGTCTCTAATAAAAATATAAAATTAGCCAGGTGTGATGGTGTATGCCTGTAATCCCAGCTGCTCGGGAGGCTGAGGCAGGAGAATCGCTTGAACCTGGGAGGCACAGATTGCAGTGAGCCGAGATCGCGCCATTGCACTCCAGCCTGGGCAACAAGAGCGAAACTCCGTCTCAAAAAAATAAAATAAAATAAAATAAAATAAAATAAATTTTATTTATTTTATTATTTTGTTTTACTTTTGAGACAGAGTCTCAAAGAAACGTCCCAGGCTGGAGTGCAGTGGTGCGATCTCAGCTCGCTACAACCTCTGCCTCCTGGCAAGTTTAAGCAGTTCTCCCGCCTCTGCCTCCCAAGTAGCTGAGATTACAGGCATGTGCCACCACGCCTGACGTATTTTTGTGTTTTTAGTAGAGGTGGGGTTTCACTATGTTGGCCAGGCTAGTCTTGAACTCCTGGCCTCAAGTGATCTCTCTGGCTTGGCTTCTCAAAGTGCTGGGATTACAGGCATGAGCCACCACGCCCGGCCCTCTACACAGAGTTTAAAAAATAATAATAAAAAAAATAAAAATAATACCCTCAGCAAAGTGAGAAAAGAAGGGAACTTCCTTAACCTGATAAGGGGGATCTCTGTAAAACCTACAGCTAACATCACTCTTAGTGGCGAAAGACTGAATACTTTTCCCCTAATCTCAGGAGCAACACAAGAACGTCTCTTCCCACCACTTTCGTTCTAGCTACTATACTCAGGCAAGAAAAAGAAACAAAAGGTAGCTGGATTGGAAAGGACGATACAGTAAAGCTGTCAGTTCACAGACAACGTGATTATCTGCGTAGAAAATCTGATGGAATCTACAAAAAAGTCTTCTAGAACTACTAAGTGAGTTTAGTAAAGTTGTAGGATACAAGATCAATATCCAAATACCAATTGTTTTTCCATATGCTGGCAATGGATAATCAGAAATTGAAATGTAAAAATAGCATCATTTATAATAACATTAAAAATAAGAAATGCTTAGGAATAGATCTGGCAAAAACGTGTTAGACCCGTACACTGAAAACTACAAAACATTGTTGAGAGAATTCAAAGGAGATTTAAATAAATGGAAAGACTTAGCATGTTCATGGGCTGGGAAATTCAGTACTGTTAAGGTATCAATTCTCCCCCAAATTGATCTATAGATTCAAATAAATCCCAGTTAGATCCCAGCAAGGCTTTTTATAAAAATTAACAAGCTGATTCTGAAAGTCACGTGGAAATATAAAGGACCTAGAAGAGCCAAAACTACTTTGAAAAAGACAATCAAACTTGGAGAGGAACCCTGCCTGAGATCAAAACTTACTGTATGACTGTCGTATCAAGACAGTGTGGTAGTAACGTAATGATGGACAAACAGATGAAGGGAAAAAATAGAGAGCTAGATACAGACCCATACATAGGTGGACAGCTGATTTTTGACAGAAATGCAAAGGTAATTTAGTGGAAATAGTCTTTGCCAAAATGAGTACTGAAATAATTGGATATCCATAATCAGAAAATGAACTGCAGGCCATACTTTGCACCAAGTACAAAAATTATCTCAAAATGAGTCATAGACCTACATGTAAAACCTGAAACTCTAAAACTTCCAGAAGAAAACATAAGAGAAAACCTCTGTGACCGTGACTAGTTCAAGATTTCTTGGTTCCAACACCAAAAGCGTCCTCCATAAGAGAATGAATCGATACATTGGACTTCACAATTAAAAATTTACATTAAAAAATACTCTTTAGAGACTGAAAAGACAAGCAAAATACTAAGAGAAAATATTTGCAAATAATATATTTAATGAGTGACTTGAATTCAGAATATATAGAGAATTCTCAGAGCTCAACAATAAGAAAACATTCAACCCGGCTGGGCATGGTGGCTCACACCTGTAATCCCAGCACTCTGGGAGGCTGAAGCGGGTGGATTGCTTGAGCTCAGGAGTTTGAGACCAGCCTGGGCAACATGGCAAAACTCCGTCTCTACAAAAAAATACCAAAATTAGCCAGGCGTGGTGGCGTGCTCCTGTAGTTTCAGCTACTTGGGAGGCTGATGTGGGAGGGTGGCTTGAGCCTGGGAGGCATTGGTTGGAGTGACCTGAGATTGTGCCACTGCACTTCAGCTTGGGTGACAGAGGGAGATCCTGTCTCAAAAAAAGAAAAAGAAAAGAAAAAACATACAACCCAATAAGAAATGTGCAAAAGATTTGAACACTGCAGATCAGTTGTACAGATGGCAAATGAGCACATGAACAGATGCTCAGCATCATTAGACATTTAAAAAATGCAGGCCGGGCGTGGTGGCTCACACCTGTAATCCCAGCAGTTTGGGAGGCCGAGGCGGGTAGATCATGAGGTCAGAAGATTGAGACCATCCTGGCCAACAGGGTGAAAACCCCATCTCTACTAAAAATACAACATTTAGCCAGATGTGGTGGCGGGTGCCTGTAGTCTCAGCTACTTGGGAGGCTGAGGCAGGAGAATCGTTTGAACCCGGGACGCGGAGCTTGCAGTGAGCTGAGATCACGCCATTGCACTCCAGCCTGGGGACAGAGCGAGACTCCGTCTCAAAAAAAAATTAAAAAAAGCAAACTAAAACCGCAGTGAGCTACCACTGCATGTGTATTCAAATGGCTAAAATGAAAAAGACTCTGCAAGGCAAGTATTGGTGAGAATGTGGAGGAACTGGAACTCTCATATACTACTGTTGGGAATGTAAAATGGGACAGCCATTTAGGAAAACAGTGTGGCAATTTCCTATGATTCAGCCATTCCTCTCTTAGGCATTTACTCAAGAGATATGAGGCTATTTGCCTGCACAAATGCTTGTGCAGAGATACAGTATCTTTATTTGTAATGGCCCCAGATGTGAACACCTAATTGTCCAGGTGAACAGGTGAACAGACTGTGATAAATCCAGACTACTTAGCAATAAAAGTAAGTGAGCTATTGCTACATGCTAGAATATGGATGAATCTCAGAATGATTTTGCTCAGTGGAAGAAGCTAGGCGAATGAAGCAATTCTTTTTTTTTTTTTGAGACAGAGTCTCGCTCTGTCACCCAGGCTGGAGTGCAGTGGTGCAATCTCCACTCACTGCAACCTCCGCCTCCTGGGTTCAAGCAATTCTCCTGCCTCAGCCTCCCGAGTAGCTGGGACTACAGGTGCGTGCCACCACGTCTGGCTAATTTTTTTGTATTTCTAGTAGAGACGGGGTTTCAGCGTGTTAGCCAGGATGGTCTTGATCCCTTCACCTCATGATCTGCCCGCCTCGGCCTCCCAAAGTGCTAGGATTACAGGCGTGAGTCACCGTGCCCGGCCATATGAAGTCATTTATGTGAAATTCTAGACAATGCGTACCTGACTGTAATGACAGGATGGTTTAGTGGTTGCATGGGATGGCATAGAGGAGGGATAGGATGGGTAGGTGAGAGGGATTACAAAGCGGCACAAGGAACCTTGGTGAGTGTATTAGTCCATTCTCGTGCTGCTAATAAAGACATACGGGAGGCTGGGTAATTTATAAAGGAAATAAGTGTAATTGACTCACAGTTCAGCATGGCGGGGAGGCCTCAGGAAAGTTACAATCATGGTGGAAGGGGAAGCAAACACATCTTTCTTCACATGGTGGCAGGCAGGAAGGAGAAGTGCCGAGCAAAAGGGGAAAAGCCCCTTATAAAACTGTCAGATCTCTTGAGCACTCACTTACTGTCACAAGAACAGCATGAGGATAACTGCCCCCATGATTCAATTTCCTCCCACCAGGCCCCTCCCACGACATGTTTGGATTATGGGAACTACAATTCAAGATGAGATTTGGGTGGAGACACAGCCAAACCATATTGGGGGTGACGGAAATATGTATTTGCAATCCAATATGTATTTTACACTTAGTTTAGACTGGCCCGATTTTAAGTGCTCAGTAGTCACATGTGCTATTTGTAGAATGTTCCTCAGCTTAGGTTTGTCTGGAGCTTCCTCCTAATTAGATCTAAGTTATGCCTTTTAATTTTGCAGATATAGTATGGAAGTGGTGTTGTGTTCTCTCTGCATCCTACCAGGTTGGCTACGGTGCTGATGGGGTCAGCCAGTTTCTCCAGTGTACAATTACTCTTTTTCTTTTTTTTTTTTTTTTGTTGAGACAGAGTCTCGCTCTGTCACCCAGGCTGGAGTGCAGTGGTGCCATCTCCACTCACTGCAAGCTCCGCCTCCCAGGTTCAAGCCATTCTCCTGCCTCAGCCTCCCGTATAGCTGGGACTACAGGCGCCCGCCACCGCGCCCGGCTAATTTTTGTATTTGTTTAGTAGAGACGGGGTTTCACCGTGTTAGCCAGGATGGTCTCGATCTCCTGACCTCGTGATCCGCCCGTCTTGGCCTCCCAAAGTGCTGGGATTACAGGCGTGAGCCACCGCGCCTGGCCAATTACTCTTTTTCTGTGTGATTAATAAGTATATTGCAGGGAGGTACTTGGAGACAAGGTAAATATCTCATTCTTGGCCCCGTGCAGTAGCTCATGCCTGTAATTCCAGCAGTTTGGGAGGCCACAGAAGGCAGATCACTCAAGCTCAAGGAGTTTGAGACAAACCTGGGCAACATGGCGAAACACTGTATCTACATAAAATAAAAAAAATTAGTTGGGTCTGGTGGCATGAGCCTGTAATGACAGCTACTCAGAGGCTGAGGTGGGAGGATTGCTTGAGTCCGGGAGGCAGAGGTGGCAGTGAGCCAAGATCGTGCCAGTGCTGTCCAGCTGGGTGACAGAGCAAGACCCTGTTTCAAAAAATAATCCCATTCTTCATCCCATTTTTACTATTAGTTTTTAAATACTTCCCAAATTCATTCTTGTTTTATGGTAGCCAGATTGCTATGAGGTACAGTTCTATACTCTCCAGCACTAACATTTTAGAACTAATTATGCTCTGTTATTATATGTTAATTTTTATGAGGGTTTAAATTATCTATTGTTTTAAGGACAAGTTAGGTAAAAATGTCTAAAGTTTTAGATTTAAAAATTTAAATTTAGAAATACTTCAGTGAGCATAGTAAATCATTTGATGTTTGGGCAAAAACCAGGTAGCTGAAATACATGTGTCAAAACTAGATGAGTGAATCAAGTATCATAGTCACGCTGGGGTTTGATAAAGATTTTCTGTTTTTGTCAACCCTCTTATCTGCCTTCCTCCCGGGTTTGTTCCCAGTGCGCTGATTTACATGCCTGTGCCTGCTTTGTTGTCTAATGCTGGCCTCCTGTACATCATCAGGCTGCGTGCGTTGATGGCGAATCAGCGATGTTGACATTTTGGTTCAGTATTCCATCCATTTGTAGTCCTATTTGTAAGCACCTTCTCTTTCCAAGAAAGACTCGGTCATAATTAGAAGCTGGCTCCAAGTACATTTTCCTTCTATTTTTAGTGATTTCATTTCTAGTTCTCCCCTTTGGCCATGATGAACAGTTAATCAGCTTACCGCTGTCAGAGCCGGTCTGCCTTTTGGTTAATCAAGGGAGATAAAGTCTGGGATCATAACTGCAACGTGGCAAAAAATGAGTGTGAAAAGTAACATCGAATGTGTGCCTCGATGAATTTCTCAGCATACAGAATTGACAGCCGGCAGTTATTAAGTGGTTAGGCAGGAATCTTTGGGTTCAAGAAGCTCTGTAACCACAAGAAAATTGATGTTGCTTTTGTGTCCCTGGCTCTTACTGGCCTAGATGTGTCCAAGTCCTGCCCGTTCCTCATGTCTGCAGCATGGGAGTCCAGGCTGGACGGCTCCACCGCAGCCCTTTCAGGCCGGCATGGAGGCGCTGAGCCAGGAGTTCTGTGTGCTCCACGCTCCCTTAAGCGCACACGTCATGTGTTTGGGAATGCATTTTGAACTGGATCCCGGACACGAGAGAGGTTATGTGCTGACGCGTGGCAGTACTGGGAATGGATTCAGTGGGGTTACCACAGACCCCGCTGGCTGGAACAGGGAAGCCACTTTTCAAAGGCATGAATTCAAGTCCTGTTTCTTCCAGGACCCGGGGAAAGTTCTTTTACTTTGCTGAGTCTCAGCTTTCTGTGTTATAAGGGACATCACATTCATCTCACGGAAGAGTTGTGAGGATTCAGCAAGGGAATGTATGTTCAGTGCCTGGCACAGAGTACTTGCGGGCACACGTTCACTTCATGCTTGCCACTGCCTCTTCCTTCCTTTTCTGCCCCTTGACTTGCCATCTAATCCCAGTTGCTGGGAGTGGGTGGGTGGTGGGGGTGACTATCAGAAGACCCGTGGTGCTGGTAGGATAGTGTGAGAGGAATTACCATATAGACCACAGGGCTGAATTCTATTGTTGGGGTTTTCCTAGAAAATTCAGAAAGCATGCTCACCACTGGTACCACACATCTTCCTTGGTTCGTTGACGGATACGTCTTGAGTATCAGCTGCATGTTGGGGTGCTACGGTGAGTAGGATGAGCAGATCCCAGCCTTTAGTGGGCTGGCATTCTGCTTAGAAAGAGAAAGACAGCAACTCGGAGGCAGACGGTGCGGTAGTTTGGGGTGCTAACTGCTGGAAGGAAGCATTGAGTCCCTCGGGATAGTGGGCCTGGGGTGTGGCTTTGGCTAGGGCGTCTGCTCAGACCTTTCTCTGGAGCTGCCATGTGTGGCCATGCTCGGGTGATGAGGGGCAGCTCTGCAGAGATCTGCGGGAGACGCTTTCCAAGGGGAAGGCAGCATGAGTGAAGGGGCTGAGATGGGGAGGAGCTTGGTGTGGGGGAGCGGGGGACAGAAAAGCAGGTGGGAACATAGGTCAAGGGATGGAGCCCCAGGCAGCTTCCAGGCTGAGTGCCGGGATCTGGCTCCACTCAGCTGCATGTGGAGGACAGACAGATCCATCTAGGCTAGAGGGGACACCGGGAGAATGCTGGAGGCTGTTGTCTGCTTTGGGCTGTAGTGAGTGGGGAAAGGGAAGGGCGTGTGCCTGTCAGAGTGACTCCGGTTGGCCGCCTTCATACTGGCCACTTCTTAGTCCCGCTTAGCCCAGAATGGGCACCAAATTGAGTCCTCCACAGATAAAGTGTGAACATAAGCGGAGACCAGGCAGCAGAACAGGCAGCGGCTACTTATTTAGAGCTTGCTCCAGCAAGGGAGGCAGCCTCCACTTGGGTTTGGCAGAGACTCCAGGTAGGCAGAGGAGTGGGGAGGCTTCAGGTGTCCCGAGTGGAGGCTGCTGGCCAGGGCAAGGTGGAGACAGCTAACCAGAAGCGGGGCGTCCTATGTGATTGGTTAGAAGTGTGTGTTGCTTTCTCTGGTTTGTTGTCTCTTAGAAACAGGAATAAAAATTAGGGAAGTTGCTGAGTGTGGTGATACATGCCTGTAGTCCTAGCTATTTGGGAGGCTGAGGCAGGAGGATCACTTGAGGCTAGGAGTTTGAGACCAGCCTGGGCAACATTGCGAGACTTCAGGGTCTCCAGAAAAAACAAAGTTAGCTGAGCATAGCGGCTTGTGCTTATAGTCCCAGATACTGGGGAGACTGAGGTGGGGGGATCACTTGAACCCAGGAGTTCGAGGCTGTAGTGAGCTGTGTGATTGCACCACTGCTCTCCAGCCTAGATGACAGAGCAAGACTCCATCTCTAAAATACATAATAAAATCAATTAGGGTAGTATCAGTTACTGATCCTGCGCTGGTCCTTTTGGGCCATGATTGTGGGTTAGTTTTGGCTTCTGGACTGGTTGCTGGGGGACTGGCCTGGCTTCCTACAGTTCTCACTTGGAGGTGGTGGGCTGGCTTTCTGGGCAGGTTGCTGTAGATTTTGGGTTGGAGTTCTGCTTTTATACGTGGTCTGGCCATTGGCTGCAGCCCATTGGCCGTCTGTATGTTCAGTCTCTCAGAAGAATGGGAGTAACACGGTCCATTCCTTTGAGCTGCTTACAGTCCAGCCTGTGTGAGAAATAGTAACTGCTTACCTGGCGGGTCAGGGAACAGAGTGGCCTCATTAGTCACTGTGTCTCATGGCAGCGGGTTTCCCGCCCACATCGGAATTGGGAGATGGTGAACTGTCAGTGGCATATAACTTATCGGCATTGTTTGTTTGCACTACAGTGTTTGTACTTTTTTTTTTTTTTTTTTTTTTTTTTTTAAATTTATTTATTATTATTATACTGTAAGTTGTAGGGTACATGTGCATAACGTGCAGGTTTGTTACATATGTATACTTGTGCCTTGTTGGTGTGCTGCACCCATCAACTCGTCATTTACATCAGGTATAACTCCCAATGCAATCCCTCCCCCCGCCCCCCTCCCCATGATAGGCCCCGAGTGTTTGTACTTTTTAAGAATTACCAGAATTAAACAGAAAACAACTGCCAGGAGATTCTGTGTAAACACCCAAAGCTCGGGCACTCGGCTGAAGCAGAGCAGTGCTGCCTTCTTTGGCAGAATGTGTGCCGCCAGCTCCCTGCTGTGCCCAGAGCTGTCTGCAGCTGTGCTTCCTGCCTGCCTCTGTAGGCATTGGATTTGTCCATTTTCACTTTGCTCGGTGCAATCTGAGCAGGAGGAAGCTTACCCAGCAGGGATCAGGAAGAGCTGCTCTGGTTTCAGGGGCTGGGGTGACCAGGAAGCCTCCTCTCCTGTCCCCTGCAGAGCCCCTGTATCAACTCTGCGAGGGCTCCTGCATGGGTAGGGGTGGGGACCAGAGCGCCACAGAAGGTGTCAGAGCCGCCACTCATCTCAAGGATAGATGAACCACCTGTTTTCAATGGGTGTGATTAAGATGAAATGTGTATGAACAGTATCAGTAGCAAAATATATAGTAGTTTGTGTTTCTCATGACAATTCCCATTATGATCCAGAACTTTACCATGATAAACCAGTGGACACTGCTTTATTGCCAGTGGGAGTCCTGACCGATAGACCTCCAGCCAGGGGAATGTCCCATAGATGCTGCATAGATAGGGACAGCAAGTGGATGTCCCCATCACGTGGTAGCATAGGTTTTAGGACCATAAATGCGTGCAGCTGGGATGCAAGTACTGTGCCCAGTAACATAAAATAAGTTTTATGCTCTGTCATTTGAGTGAGGCTAAAGAGCAGACTCTCTGATTGTAATAAACTTCTTGAGTTTAAGAAGAAAAGAACTCTGTGTACAGATCTCAGAACAATAGGTTTTAAAACCACATGTTATTAAAATCCTATTCCTTCTCTACTGTCGGAGCCCTGAGCTAATCTACTTTGTCACAGGACACTCATTTTTCTCTTTAAATTGAGATTCCTGAGGGTCAAGGAGTCAAGTTATATGATTGTTGAGCACTGAAGTATTTTTTAAACATTTTATTATGGAAAAAGTCAAACAGAAAAGTGGAGAGACTGACGCAGTGAAGTCCTGTGTGCCGTCACCTAGTTCAGATGATGAACGCAGGACCGATCTTGTTTTATTTATGTTTGTACCTGCTTACCCACGTTATTTTGAAGTATTCTCAACATCATTGCATACATATGTAAGAATTTTTTTCTGATGAATGCCCACATCCTTCCGTGATTGCATCCAGCTAATGGCCAGACATCGGGTTTCTGGTCTGGACTTTGTCACTTCCTGTCCCGTCTTAAGTATGTCCTGCATCTCTCTGATCTCTGAGAAAGAGAAGCAGCGATCCTTTCTGGCTCGCCTCTGCGGCGGTCATGGAGGGTCTGCTGAGAGGTGGGGAGCCGCGCTGCAGCGTGTAGTGAATGCGCTGGTGCACCCATGGAGAGGATACTTTGTCTCTAAGTGATCTACCACAGACCAGCCACTCTCCTTCCACCCTGCTCTTCCCAGCATTGTTCAGTGGCTGTGCTCAGAAGTGCCCGTGGCAGTTCTCATCTTTGCATCTGCATGCCTGAAGGTCTAGAGAATCTTTTCCCCCAGGCTGTTGGGGGAAAGATGAGAGCTACAGGCTGAGAGGTGAAATCCCGTGGCCCCTCCCAAACCTCCCCAGCCCCGTGTCCTGCCGGTCAGCCCTTCCTTCCTCCCAGCCCAGGGTCTGCTCTCTTGGGTCAGCTCCACTCCAGCACTCCCGTCTCATCCAGGGCCTGCCCTGCCCTGCCCTGTCCTCAGTGCCGTGCTAGCAGGACCACCTGTCCGCCCTCTCTGTCCGGAGGGCTGTCGCAGGGCAAGTTGACTCACAGTGCCTTGGGCCCTTGGAGTCTTATTTTTTGCTGTTATTTCCTCTGCCTAAAAATAACATTTTGTATTTTTAGTGCCTAGTTTAGAACAAAACTATTTGTTGGTCAGAGGTCAGGGCAGTAGACTTCCCAATTTCCTGCTGCCCAAGCGCACAGTGAATCCTAGGTTCTAGTAGCCTCTGGGAAGCAGGGACCCTGATATAGCAAGAAGAGGCTCATTGGTAACGTTCATTCCAATTTAACTTACATCATTTCTTTTGTTTTTTGAGAGATGGCCTGGCTCTGTCACCCAGGCTAGAATGCAGTGATGCGATGACAGCTCATTTCAGTCTCCAACTCCTGGGCTCAAGCTGTCCTCCTACTTCAGCCTCCCAAGTAGCTGGGACTACAGCCACATGCCACCATGCCTGGCTGAGTTTTACATTTTTTTTTGTAGAGATGAGTTCTTGATCCATTGCTCTTGATCCATTGCTCAGGCTTGTCTTGAACTCCTGGCCTCAAGTGATCCTCCTGCCTTGGCCTTCCAAAGTACTGGGATTACAGGTGTAAGCCACCACACCTGGCCTTAAAATTTAATTTTAAAAGAAAAGGAGAAAATGTGTACAGAATTAGTTCAAAAAGTAATCTCTCAAGATGACTTGAGCCAACCCTCCTTCTTAGGGGAGAAGTGTCCTGTTTTGTTCAGTGCTTGTCACTTGCCTGGAGGCCCATTTTCAACTGCCACCACTGACAGGCATTTCCTGCTAAAGGAAGAGTGGCTCTGTCCGCTCCAGGGTCTTTGCCTTTCCTTAGCTGCTCCTGCTGCCTTGCATGCTGTCTCCGAACCCCGGACCTGGCCCAGTGCTCAGGGCTGGGCTGGGGGTATGATGGATGATGTGTTGGGCTGGGTCGAGGGGATGATGGATGCTGGGCTGGCCTGGGCTGGGCTGAGGGGATGATGGATGCTGGGCTGGGCCAGGCCGGGCCGATCCGATGCCTCTCCTCTGTGAGCAGCTCCTCTTTGGGTACCACCTCTGGGGTCTTAATCAGGTGCCCAGATGCCTTCCATCCTTGCCTGTTGGCCCAGTCTCTCTCGGTGACTCTGAAGCACAGGGCAGGTGCAGGAGGGTGTAGACGAGATGACGGTGGGGTCTGATATAGAGGATGTCCTCAGGCTTGCTCTGCGGAGCCCATGTGGCTTAGTGCCTGGCAGCTTAGGATCTGGGGTCGGGCAAGCCTGGGCTCCATTTCCTTCCAAGTTACAGAAACTATGAGCAAGTTGCTAACCTCTCCAAGCCTCTTATATATACAGATGATATTAGTGATGCACCTTATGGAGTTACTGTTATTGTCATGATGAAATGAACCATGTGAATGCATAGTGCTGGCACATAATAAGGTGAATTACAGTCACACATTTGCAGGCCCCTTGATTTTAGCCTAACACGAACTACTTTACTACAGCCCTTAAGAAATCCAGACACACCCTGCCTCTTCCGAGTAGAGAAAACACAGGTGGCACTGTGTTTAGAGGTTTAGAGGCTCAACTTGCTTGATTCAACCATGGTGCTGGTTGTCCTGGCTTCGGTATCTCTTTCCCTGTAGAGGAGACATCTGTGGTAGGACCAGGGCCTCGTTCCTCTGTCCTCGTAGCTGGGCCTCCCATATCACTGACTGGAGGTTGGTGGTGTGCAGAGAACCAGCCTCTGATCCAGCCCTACCTACAGAAAACCTGATGTTTCGATATTTACTGAAGGGTGTGCCTTTTTCTTCAGTTGGTTCCGGATTCTGAAAAGGAGTGGTATTTTTTTTTTTTTTTTTTAATTTATTTATTTATTTTTTTATTATTATACTTTAAGTTCTAGGGTACATGTGCATAACGTGCAGGTTTATTACATATGTATACTTGTGCCACGTTGGTGTGCTGCACCCATCAACTCGTCAGCACCCATCAACTCGTCATTTACATCAGGTATAACTCCCAATGCAATCCCTCCCCCCTCCCCCCTCCCCCCTCCCCGTGATAGGCCCCGGTGTGTGATGTTCCCCTTCCCGAGTCCAAGTGATCTCATTGTTCAGTTCCCACCTATGAGTGAGAACATGCGGTGTTTGGTTTTCTGTTCTTGTGATAGTTTGCTAAGAATGATGGTTTCCAGCTGCATCCATGTCCCTACAAAGGACACAAACTCATCCTTTTTTATGGCTGCATAGTATTCCATGGTGTATATGTGCCACATTTTCTTAATCCAGTCTGCCACTGATGGACATTTGGGTTGATTCCAAGTCTGTGCTATTGTGAATAGTGCTGCAATAAAGTAGTGTATTATTAACTCCTAAGTCCTCAAAGTGGTATTTCTAAGACTGAAAGTAGCTGTCTCAGAATCCCATGATATGGACTTTATCCCACACTCTTTATCATGACCGTGGGCTTGTAGAATATTGAGGTCAAAAGGATCCTCAGACATGCCTTTAGCCCAGTGTATCCCTACAGATTAGCAAACTGTAGCTTCTCCACCAGGGCTCCAGGATCAGAGGAGAGAGCAGGGGCAGAGCTGTGGACATTAGCTGTCCTGAAGACCTGAGGCTGGGAAGCAGCGATCTGGTGCCACCTTAGCACTTAGTGGGCATCGTAAGGGTCTTGGGAGCAAGCAAGAGACCCCAGTTCTGAGAAAGGAATATGTCGGGGCTGGGCGTGGTGGCTCACGCCTGTAATCCCAGCACTTTGGGAGGCTGAGGTGGGCAGATCACTTGAGGTCAGGAGTTTGAGACCAGCCCGACCAACACAGTGAAATCCCATCTCTACTGAAAATACAAAAAATTAGCCAGCTGTGGTGGTGAAACACCTGTAGTCCTAGTGCCTGGGGAGGCTGAGGCAGGAGGATCACTTGAACCTGGGAGGTGGAGGTTGCAGTGAGCTGAGATTGCGCCATTGCACTCCAGCCTGGGCGACGGAGTGACACTCCATCTCAAAAAAAAAAAAAAAAAAGGAATGTGTCAAGATGTTATTGGGGGAGGGACACGTAGGATTCATTGGTGGCCAGGTGCGCAGTCGGGGACGGGCAGGAAGCATGGCACCACTGCATGGCCAGAGCAGCTGGCCCTCTATAGTGTCTAGGCTGGAGCCACCTCCAAGCTTCCTTTTGTCCCTTGCTCAGATTGCGAGAGTGTCTGGCTGGTGTGGGTTCTCTGTCTACTCCTGGCTGCCCTAATCTCTGGTCCCTTCAGCTTTCTGCTTTCTGGTTCCCTGAATATTGTACCTGGAATTATTCTCTCACCAAAACCGCAAATGTAAGAGAAAGACAATTCTAAAAAAAAAAAGAAAGAAAAAAGGCGAAGGTCTCATTAGGGAGGGACATGGCTGCTGGGCTGGCAGGCGTCACTAGCTGACTCCTGTTTCAGGGTGGCCGGACACAGCAGCTGGAGCACCGTGTGATGAGGAAGGAAGTGCTGGAGCCGTGGGAGGACAGAGCTGGGAAGTGCAGCTCATCTGGTTGGGGAAGGCCTGTACAGGAGGCTGCCAGAGGACCAGGAGGCTGGGGTCCAGCCAGGGGTGGTGGTGGAGAGGCGGGAGGGAAGAGGGTTCTGGACATGTGTGAGGCTGGAGGTGAGACCGTGTGTGGCTGTTAGAGATGAGAAGTCGGGGAGAGGCTCACACAGGGCCCCACAGAGCGAGAGGGCAGGACGGGCTGGAGCCCACACCTCTGCTGCCAGTCCCATGGCACCACACCGCCTCTGTTGCTGCCAAAAGGAGTCAGTTGAGGGGTTTGCTGAGCGTAAGAGAAGTTTCTTCTCAGGTCACAATTAAGAGGCGCTGCAAGGGCGTGGGGCCTCCATGAGAAACAGTTACAGGGTCAGCGATGGAGATCGTGGACACGACCCTGATGCAGGAAGCGTGTGGCAGGAAGGAGAGGGCGATAGCGGAGAGAATGGGAGCGCCCAGGCGGTGGCTGGTGTCTGCAGTGAGCGAGTACAGTAGGAGGAAGTGGTTGGTCAGATAAAAATACAGCAAAACATTCATGGTTTCTGAAAAATGAGGCCGGACGCCAAACCAGAGGCAGTGGGGAGAGGGGAAGGGCAGAGAGGGCTGCTGGCTGCCTCCCCCCAGTGGGGTGTCTGGAAAGTCCAGTAGATCAGAATGCCTCTCATCTGCCCACAGGGCACATTGTTCTCAGTGACACCCAGGAGGGCCTCGTTAGTGGAAAATGTGAGTTGTCACTTTCAGAGGGAGGTGGGACTTGCCCCGGTGTCACACTGGGTGGACAGTGCTCCTGTCACTCACTCTGCACTGAGCAAGGCTTTTTGGTGTCTGGGCCCCTTGTGTCTGAGCTACCCAGCACTGGCTGCCCTTGGGGGTGGAAAAGCGTGTCTGCCCAAGTCACCAGCACAGGCAGGTACGGAACAGCTTGGCTCCCACGCCAGCGAAGAGCTGCCTTGCGTGGTGTGGAAGAGGAAGACAGCACCGGGGGCAGAAGAGAACATTTCCTGGAAAAACAGGCCATCCGAGGTGGCTGCAGCAGTGGAGGGAGAGCTTTTCAGAAAGGAGGGACCCGTGAGCAGAGGCGTGGAGGCAGGAAGTCAGGCCATGCCTCTCAGTCCTGATGCCTGCTCTCCAGCCACCGAGGCCAGATGCCATTGTCTCATGTTACGATTGCACCATGTCCATGTTCCACCCACTTATTATGACTACTTTTTAATTTAAACTGCCTTTTAAAAACTTTACTTAAATGGAAGGTTAGCTCCTCGCTGAGCATGGCGCGTTAGTGTCACTGCCCTGGGCTTTGTTCTCGGCTTTTCTGGGCGCCCACAGTCTGATCCTCTGCTAGAGCTCACTGGCCTGGGTTGTCCTTGACTCTTTCACACGGCCATGTCCTCCATTTTCACCAGCGTGATCTTCTGTTTTTTTTTTTTTTTTTTTTTTTTTTAACTTTATGGATCTTGAGTTGTATGGGTAGCTTAGAAATGCCTCTGTCTATAAGAAATCAAACATAGACACACAGCGTGAGTGCGCTGTGATGACCCCCGTTTAGTCCCTTCCTGGCGATGGCCTTGGTCGTCAGTCCAGTGGGCAACCTGCTGGGCCTTTTCCTGTGGGACCGTTTCATTGGTTCTGTTTTTGTTTCACACGAAATGTATCAGATTGTCTGTTTTTTCTTGCAGTTTTTTTTTCCAAAATGATTTTCTAAGGCATGAATCTTTTGAAATTATTTATTTTAATACATAAAAACAGTGAAAACAGTACTACATACTCTTGCTTTAAAAAGTTTCGCAGCACAAGCTCATTCCTGTAATCCCAGCATTTTGGGAGGCCGAGGTGGGCGGATCACCTGAGGTCAGGAGCTCAAGACCAGCCTGGCCAACATGGTAAAACCCTATCTCTACTGAAAATACAAAAACTAGCTGAGCGTGGTGGTGGGCGCCTGTAATCCCAGCTACTCGGGAGGCTAAGGCAGGTGAATTGCTTGAACCCGGAGGTGGAGGTTGCAGTGAGCCAAGATTGCACTACTGCACTCCGGCCTGGGCGAGAGTGAGACTGTCTCAAAAGACATGACTGTCTCACAGCATGAAAGGTACACAGCGCTGGACATGTCCTTCCACTGCTTCCAGTGCTCAGAGGCTTCCTGGTGCCGCAGGAGAAAGGCCCTGCTGTCCCCGGCCACAGGCCCTGTGTGATCTGGCTCCCTTCCCCACCGCAGCCTTTCTGCCCTCCTTCCTTCCCTGGCTGATCAATGTCCATTCAGCTGAGTCCCCGGCCATACTGTGGGTGCCCCCTCCTCAGACTAATGGACCTGGATGGTGGCCCCTGGGCTGTGAACGTCCTGCTGGCAGGGCCAGGGGAGGTGGGTGACAGAGAGGTCAAAGCCCCGGCCTTGTGGTACAACTCTGGGTGAGTCAGTTCACCTCTCTGCGTCTCAGCCTCTTTCCCTGTGCCCAGAGAGCTGCTGGAGGGTGGATTCATGATGACAAAGGGTGCCCGGGACAGGGCCTCTCCATGCTGAGGGCTTGCTGCAAGCTGCCCTTCTCACCCCGGTTGTTGTTATTCTTACTGTTCCAGCCCAGGACCTAGCACAAGCCTGGCATGTAAGTGAGGATAAGTGGACACTGAATAAAAAAAGAAAGGAATAAAGCTCCACCTAAGACGTGTGGGGACGCAAAGGGACAGAGGCCTCTCGCGGGGCACTGGGGACGAGGTAGAACGGCTGAGATGGGATGTGCATGCAGCGGGAGCTTAGTGCACGCTCTGAGCACGTCATTGAGTGATACGCTGAAGGTGCTGATCCAGACTCTTATCGGGAGGCAGCGAGCAAAGACAGGAAGCCCGCGGCAGCCTCCGTGGTTGCAGATAGCATCTCCCCGGCCCTCCTGCCTCACAACGCCCTCCATCTGTTGTCTGTTTGTCTTCCAAGTACTCCAGGAAGAAAGAAGCCACGCGGCACTGGCATTCACCCAAGAGGCTGCAGCCTCCGCCCGTGTCTGGGGTTGCTGTCCCCTGTGTTGAGATGGGATGGAATGATTGAAGCAAGCTACGTTTTTTTGATGAGGCCCCCCGTCACACCCCTTTTTTGGTCTGTTTATTTCCAGGCAATGCCACTGTAGATAAGTTGGAGGACTTCATCAACAACATTAACAGTGTCTTGGAGTCCTTGTATATTGAGATAAAGAGAGGAGTCACGGAAGATGACGGGAGACCCATTTATGCGTTGGTGAGTGCCCGGCAGAGCCCTCTAGTGGCGTTTTTGAGGAGCTGGAACAGGGCCCAGGCAGCCCGTGTTTGCTTTGGTTTGATTTCTCTTTTGGACAGTTCTTTGTAAAGAAGTCACTCCTTTGTATGGAATATTAGGAATAAAGGGAGAAATGGTTTTTTACTTAGAATAAGACATAGAAGCGATGAAAAGAAACAGTGTGTAGGAGTGTCAAGGATTGCGACCCACGTGGGGTCTTCCGTGGTTTTCAGATTTACTCTCACAGGTAGGGATCAGGGTGAAACACAGGAGTGGGAAGCTGACATGCCCCATCCCTGGCTAGGAGACACCTCGGGCTGGTCAGAGGACATTTGGCTGCTCCCAGCCAGGCTCACACTCAGAAAGGAGCACTCTAGTCCAGGGTTTCCCAAACTCAGTTCCCTGGAAAAAACATTACACAGGCAAAGAACTATGGAAATGCTGGTCAGACACCGCAAAGCAGATTTCCTTGCTATCGGACTTCTCAGTGCCTTTTGCATTTGAAGCTCCATTAACATGTAGACAAATCTCCCAAATTTATCTGAGTTTGGAAAATACTGCACACCCTCTGGAGTTCTGAAACTTCTGAGGGTCCAGCATGTTGACTGAGCTAAAGAATAAAGTCTGTAGTATATGCCTGGTTACAGATCCATCCTGCGGCTCGCAGTGCCTGGATACAGGAGCTCAGTGACTGGCCAGAGACGGAGGAGGGGAGGGAGGGAGAGCCAGCGACACGTTAACCAACATGCGAAGGGCACAGCCTGACTGTTGCGCTGACTTATTTCTTAGGTGAATCTTGCTACAACTTCAATTTCCAAAATGGCTACGGATTTTGCAGAGAATGAACTGGATCTGTTTAGAAAGGCTGTAAGTAGAGTAATCCCCGTCGCCCATTGGCTGGGCTTCTTATGGGAAAGTTCTGTCTCAGTCGTTAGAAGTGGCAACGGCAGTCTTCAAGGATCACTGGGGGGCCGTGGGCCCCCACTGCTGTCTGAGAAAAGGCTTTGCAGGGAGATATCACTGTCTACCCATCTGGAATTCACAGCTGTCAGGGGCCCCCATGGCTGCCTGGGAAGGAAGTGCTGGGCCAGGTGTGAGCCCCAGCTGGATGGGCAAGAGCAGGGCCTCCCTGGGAGTAACAGGCGTTCCTACCTGGCTGCTGTAAGTGCCATCTGGGAAAGGCAGCAGCAGCAGCAGCATCACCTGGGAGCTTGTTAGAAAGGCCCAGTCCCAGTCCCTACCCTAGACTGCTGAGTCCGAATCTGCATTTTTGCCAGGTGCCCACTGAATCATTTGCATGTGCACATTTGAGCGGCATTGCTCTACCAGGCTTCAGAGCTACTTGCTCGGCCCTCTGGTCAAACATATGGCTAAGAGTGGTTCTCAGGCCTACATACCTGCAGAGGTGAGAAAGAATTCAGACATTTCAGCCCCACTTGCGATCTGTCGAATCCGAATCTCTGAGAACCAGGTGTTGGAATCATTCCTTTGAGGTCTTCTCCTGGGGTTTATTAGCTGCCAGGGTTGAGGAGCAGGTGCTGAGCTGAGCACACATCTGCGTGTGCAGGAACCTGTCTTCTCCAGAGGTTCCTGCTTGCCATGTCTGTCTCTCGCTGCCTCTGAGGCCAGCCGTGAGGCAAGGTGACCCTTATTGATTTGGGGACATTAAGATGATTGATTTGGGAGGATGTTATCGAAGTGACCTCTGAGTCAAAAGAACTGAGCACAGTCCTGACTCTTGATGCATATTACATTGTTTTCCCCGAATACCATGCCAGTGTGCAGTTCTGCCTGTGATCTGAGTGGTCTTACTGCACCCCTGCCAGACTTAGTATTACCATTTAAAAGTTATTTTTGCCATTTTAATAGAGAAGCATGGTACCTGCTCTTTCTTCCAGCTGGAACTAATTATTGACTCAGAAACTGGCTTTGCGTCTTCCACAAACATTTTGAACCTGGTTGATCAACTTAAAGGCAAGAAGATGAGGAAGAAGGAAGCGGAGCAGGTGCTGCAGAAGTTTGTCCAAAACAAGTGGCTAATTGAGGTACTGTCTCATGGTTTTCCAGTCCGGCTCACTCTTTCGAGTGAATAGCAGTTTTGTCTCCAAAATCGTATTTCTAGCCAACTGATGTCTGTGGAGCCCAGCCTTCTCAGATCCCTTATCTGCTTTCACGCATTCCAGCAGTGACCCCGTGGGGAGGATCTGGGCCTCACCTCTCCTGCCTCCCACTCCCTGTTCACCCACATGATGTGTTGAGGATGCCACAGCCAGAATGGCAGAGCCAGGAGCTGCACCCGGGATTTGGGCCCCGGGACCAAGCCTCTAGCCCACAGACTGCAAGGCAGGGCAGTTCCGTGGCTGAGAGTGTAGCTGTGATGTCTAACCCGGGTCTGAACCCTGAGCCAGGTGACCTCAGGTTCCCTGTAAAAGGGAAGTTGTCATTTCCCCTTTGGGGCTGGGTATGTCAGGAGCAGGAATGGGACCTCACAGTAACGTGCTCCGTGCTGCGATGGCTGGCTCATGGGGGAGGCAGCAGAGGAATTGGCGACGTTACCACTGTTGTTTTTGTCAGCAGTGAGTTCCTCAGGGTCAGTGCTTAGAAGAGGCACAGACAAGCTTTAGGAAAGGAGCTGTGACGTCTGGGACAGGCCACACTGCAGCTCCAGTTTCTAGCTGCTGCCCCGCCCCCACGTCTAGTCCTGCTGAATGGAGCAGAACAAATGTTTCAGTTCTTTTTCCACAAAAGGCACCCCTGTTTTCAACAGCGTAGTGTTTGCTGAGTTGACCATAGCTGTGCCCTCCCAGGTGCTCGTGCCCGTGTGTGTTGAGGACGCGCTCACGTCGGGTTCCTGCTTCCTCACTTGGTGGTCGGACTTGTGGCCAGAGGCTGCTGCTTGTGGCTGCAGCGATTCTCCACTTCCTTTTCAGGAAGGCTTGCCTCCGGATTGGGGAAGTCTGTGTTCTGAGTTACTAATTTCTGTGTAGGGTGGGCCTGTACCAGGAACCTGACCCAAATTCAGTTCCTGGGGTACCTGATGGGAAGAAAGGGTGGAGAGGTCACGGGGTGAGGGCAGAGGTCACAGGGGTGAGGTCAGGGCTGGGAGCTCCTGGTGAGTGCAGGATCTGCTGGGCACATTCCCGTATGTCCTGTCTCGGAGGCTGCCTGCTGTCCTGCAGTGGCTCCATAGCTTAGTTTTTAGCTGACAGCTCAGGGGTCTGGATGACATCGGACACCCTGAGAGTGGCAGGGCCGAGTTCAGGCCCCAGTTTGGGGACTGCAGCTCCCATCAATGGCTTTGTCACAGTTTTTCTTGCCCTCCGGGCTGTATTTGGTACTAGAGAATGTTCTAAGGTCTGCTGAGGTTATAACTGACCATTCTCGCTTGTGCTGCAGCCCCTCGTAGGGCCAAGTTTTTTTTTTTTTTTTTTGAGATGGAGTTTCGCTCTTGTTGCCCAGGCTGGAGTGCAGTGGTACAATCTCGGCTCACTGCAGCCTCCACCTCCTGCTTCAAGTGATTTTCCTGCCTCAGCCTCCCAAATAGCTGGGATTACAAGCATGTGCCACCATGCCTGGCTAATTTTTGTATTTTTAATAGAGACGGGGTTTCTCCATATTGACAAGGCTAGTCTCGAACTCCTGACCTCAGGTGATCTGCCTATCTCGGCCTCCCAAAGTGCTGGGATTACAGGTGTGAGCCACTGTGCCCAGCCATGGGCCAAGTTTCTTAAGGGCAGGGGTTATGACCTCTTCATGGCTGATTCCCATTGCAGAATCTAGTGCCTGGCACCTCAGGCGCTCAATAAATGCTTGCTGATTGGATGACTGAACGGGTAGATGAGGTTACAGAGGAACAGAGTTTAAAACTTACAAAAAATGTTACAGGAAATACCTGTTCATTATAGGAGAATTAGAACATGTCAAGATGCATAAAGAAACCCACTGAAGTCACCTGTTATCCCAGCCCCTAGAGCCAAGTGCCCCAACATTCCATTTCACAACACTTTGCAGCCTGCTTTGCACCCAAGAGCATGCGTGCCTAGCACACGCCACCACCATTGTGCATGGCTTGCAGGGCGTGCCCCCAGCTTTATGATTTGACTTGCCCTTTGTCTGCCCTTGGTGTCTGGAGAGGGCTGTGGTGGATAGGAGAGGCACCGCCCTGGAGTCTGTGGGGGTGAGCTGTGGCTGTAGGCGCTTGTACTCTGTGCCTTTCTCAGTTCGGTGGCAGTGCTGGCACCGCCTTCTGCAGGGCGCCTCTGAGCTCGAGGGAGGGTGGACAGAGGATCCGGGAGCTGCCACCTGCAGGAGCGCTGCAGAAGTAGTAGGGGGCCCTTCGCACTGGTGCTGGGCAGTCGCCCTGGAGAGGCTTCTTATTGACTGCCTGGCCTGCTGGAGCCCTGAGGAGGACGAAGGAACAAAGCTCATGTGGCCAGGGCTGCGTAGTGAGACTCCTCCAGGTTCCTCTGCCGCCTGTGGCAAGCAGCTTCTTGTTGCAGAGACTGTTTCCTCATCTGCAGGATGGAGACACTGCCAGCTCCAGGTGTCTGTGAGGGTCCAGTGCTCTCTGACCTACATGGCCTGGTAAGGGTTGCCCTGAGGTCTGCGGCACTCTGGAGGAACCGCTGAGAACAGGGGTGGGGTGCTCATGTACCCAGGACAGGTCTTCCTAGGGCAGCACCTCGATCAGAGAGACCACACGTCAGCGTCTGATCCTTGGCTTCTCAGACACAGGGCTTCCCACAGAAACAGCCAGGGGTCCACTGCCAAGGCCCTTCCAGGTGGGCATATCACCCCAAGGACATGTCACTCCTAGACAGCCAGTCCTGTGCGAGACTGGCTCAGCATGGAGGTGCTGAGGCAGCTGCCGGTCCAGGAGAAGGCCCAGGGGTGGTGGGTGGTTGGGGTCAGCAGAGAGGCCTCTGAGAGCAAGCGCGGCTCATGGGAGCTGGACATCTGCTGATGGATGCACCTCCATACACTCCAGGACTGCTCCCTACAAGAGGTCCTGACTTCCAAGTGTCGTGGCGAGGTGCCTGGGAGATTGCCTGGGCTCTCGTCTTCTCTGAGGGCTAGGGCACCCCTCCTACCCCTCCCCTGATGGGCCCGCAGAGGACTGAGTGGGTCATGAATGGTGAGCCTTGGGTGCAGTTTCAGGTGCATAGTAGGTGTTCAGTAAATGCAGCTTGGCTGGGCACAGTGGCTCACACCTGTAATTGTAGCACTTTGGGAGGCTGAGGCAGGTAGATCACTTGAAGTCAGGAGTTTGAGACCAGCCTGGCCGACATGGTGAAACCCTGTCTCTACTTAAAATATAAAAAATTAGCTGGGTGTGGTGGCGGGCACCTGTAATCCCAGCTACTCGGGAGGCTGAGGCAGTAGAATCACTTGAACCCTGGAGGCAAAGGTTGCGGTGAGCTGAGATTGTGCCATTACACTCCAGCCTGGGCAACAAGAGTGAAACTGTCTCAAAAATAAGCAAGTTAAAAAATAAATAAATAAATAAATAAATGCACCTCCTGCCTCAGTCTGAGCTTGGACTTGCTCACAGTGTGAGGCACTCCTCTGGGATCAGTGCAAGGTCTACTTCATCTCCTGTGGGCCTGCCAAGTGCTGGGCCCCACAGCAGGTGCTGCAGACACTGGAGTGAGCGAAACCAGAGCTGGTGGCCACTCCTACGGGGCCATGGTCTAGAGGGAGAGCCCAAGAGCAGTGAGACGGTCATCTCACTGCAGTCCAGGTACAGATGGAAAGGAAACATGGCTTTATGACAGCTGTCCCAGAGGAACTGGCCCTCAGCTGCTGAGTAAGTGACACTCAAGCTGAAGGCTGTGTGGGAGTTGCCTGGAGCCTGGGGTGGGAGGATCATCAGCCCAGCAATGGCCCTGTGGCCAGTGAGTGTGCTCAAGAAGCTAAGGCCAGGGCCATCTGAGCACAAAGATTGCTGGGGAGAGCAGATGAGGGCAACCCGGGAGATACATGCATTAGGGGCTTGGCTCTTGGACCTAAGGGTGGTGGGAAGCCCTCGGGCGGGGGTGAGGTGGGAGTGACAGGGCCAGGCTTGTTTTGTAGCAAGCGCATTGCTGGAGGAGAGTGGGCTCAGAGAGCTGCAGGAACAGGGGAGGGTGGAAGAGGGTGGAGGCTGGGGAGGTGGGGTGCTGTGATGGATCTGGAGGAGGGTCGAAGGCAGCAGTGACCGGGGATGTGAGGTGCCGTGATGGATCTGGAGGGGAGGGTGGAAGTGGGTGGTAGCCAGGGAGGTGGGGTGCCGTGATGGATTTGGGAGTTTTGGGGAAGGTAACAGCCATGGGACCGAGGACTGAGGACGGCCTGAGGGCTGGTCACATCCTCCCATTGCCCACAGCACTTGGAGAACACAAAGCCCCTGTGCACCAACAGCCGCGGTGCAGGGCATAAGCACCTGGTACCCTGGCCTCCCTCCACTGCTCCCGCAGCGGCTGTCCCTGCCCCAACCCCATGCCTCTACCCTGCCTCCCTTCCTGTGCTCACCCAGCCCCTCTACTGGTGTTCCAGAGTGAATGCACTGCAAGCGCAGGTTATGCAAGCACACCCCCTCCACACTGCACTCTGGGGATGGAGGCAGGAATGGGGTGGGGGGGCTCTACCTGTCAGAAACAGGAGTGGGCCGGGTACGGTGGCTCATGCCTGCAATCCCAGCACTTTGAAAGACCAACGTGGGTGGATCACCTGAGGTCGGGAGTTCAAGACCAGCCTGGCCAACATGGCAAAACCCCATCTCTACTAAAAATACAAAATTAGCTGGTGGTGGCACACACCTGTAATCCCAGCTACTCTGGAGGCTGAGGCAGAAGAATTGCTTGAACCCAGAACACGGAAGTTGCACTGAGCCAAGATCATGCCATTGCACTCCACCCTGGGCAACAAGAGCAAAACTCCATCTAAAAAAAAAAACCCAAAAACCAAAAAACAAAAATGGGAGTGACAGCTCTTGCTTGTAAAAATTAGAAAATAACAGGAAAGGCAGCTGAGCACTCGAGTGACTCGCAGGCTTCAGTGACGCCATCTCCTGGCGCTGTTCACGTCCGATGCATGAGCTGACTGTGGAGAAACTGGAATCAGCCTGCATGGGTCCGTGTCCTGGGTCCGTGTCATTTGCCTCCCTTGGGTCTCCCTCAGTGCTGCCTCTCTCCTGTGACCTGGCAGGAGGGTCAGCGTGGGGAGCTGTGTTATTCATGTGCTTCCTGGTTCTCCCAGGGTGTTCAGGATGCATGATGGGTGACCGCACCCTGGCATGGGAACCAGGAGGCCTGACTTCCGTTGGAGGCTCCACTGCCCATGGTGTGATGGGGCCCGTCTGCCCTCTCCAGACTCCTTCCAGCTCCGTCTGTAAAGTGATGTGGCCGGAAATGATCTCTGAGGGTCCCTACTGCAGTTGGAGGCAGAAGTGCTGGGAGGCACCGGGGATGCTGCTTTTTGGGAGTGGGATGGGTGGCGGATGGAAGCAGTGGGTGCTCGGGTTTGTGCCCTGGGGAGACTGACCCCTTGTGGGCCTCAGCGTCCTCATCTGCAGGAGGGCTGTGACTGCCTTGCTCGGGGCTGCTGTGCAGACAGAGCAGTCACGTCTGAAGGCACAACAGGTGCTGAGAAAGGGGGGGTGTCGGGGAGCTGTGCCTCCATGCCTTTTGGGCCTTTGCCTCAGTTTCCCTTGCTGAGGCTCTGCTAGGGGGACGTGGCTGATGCCCGTTGTCTAGGGTTGGTGCAAAGGTGCCTAGACCCTTGTGTCTTCCTGAGCACTGGGCTGTGGGATCACAGAGGGAACAGAGGTAGTGAATGGGGAGAGGGCCTGGCTGAGGGTGGCCACCTCCTGTGTGTCCCTGCAGAAGGAAGGGGAGTTCACCCTGCATGGCCGGGCCATCCTGGAAATGGAGCAATACATCCGGGAGACGTACCCCGACGCAGTGAAGATCTGTAATATCTGTCACAGCCTCCTCATCCAGGTACCCGCCGGGCAGGGCGTGGGAGCTCATTGCTGGGCCCTCAGCTCCTGGGGCTCTGCACAGGTACTTCCCGAATCCTGGCTCTGGACCCAGCCCTCCTGCACTGCCGGCGCCTCCTCCCACAAGAGCTCCTGGAGGCCATCTCCCAGGACGTGTCAGAGGACGCCTCCCCATGGTGGCCTGCAGGGACCCACTGCCTCTCTCCTCCCTGGTTCTGCTGCTGGGGTCCAAGGGCTCTCGCTTACTTTATTTTTCTCAGGAAGGTTGAGTGTTCTGTGCAACCTGCATTATCTTGGCAGTTTTGTGGCAGAGTATTTGGCAGAGTGTCTCTATCACTTGCTGCTTTCCGGAGTGGTCTCCTCCAGTTTGCAGGGCTTTGCAGCCACTGAACCAGCGTGGACACTGATGTGTCTTTCAGTTTCTGTCGTTTTGCAGCTGTAGCTGTTTGTAATTGCAATTGCTCTCATGGGCCTCGTACACCTGTATCCTTGGGCACATGGTGATTATTTCCTTGGGCGGGGTTTCTGGGACAAAGTGCAATTTTTTTTTGAAAGCTTTTGATCCACATCAGCAAATAAGCTTCTGAAAAGCTGTGGCTGTCCACACGCCACCTGCAGGATCTGAGTGCGGGAGCTTGCCAGCCCTCGGCTTCTGTCACTGCGTTCATGTGTTCAGAATTGTTTAGTAAAACCCACTGCAACAAACAAGCAAACAAACAAAAGACTCCCCTGCACTAAGGCGTTTGGGATTTTCAGTATTAATCTGGGGACTGGAAGATAACCCGATGCCACCAGCTGCCCATTTTCCTTGTGGCTTCCCCGGAGGTTTGCAGAACACAGAGGTGTGCACCAGCTCTGCCATCATTGGCCTTTCTTGTTTCAGGGTCAAAGCTGCGAAACCTGTGGGATCAGGATGCACTTACCCTGCGTGGCCAAGTACTTCCAGTCAAACGCCGAACCGCGCTGCCCCCACTGCAACGACTACTGGCCCCACGAGATCCCAGGTGCGTGGGCCCTGAGGTGCTCATGGGAAGGGCTGGGCCAGCAGGATGCAGGGCCTGGTGCTGGGGAAGCCCTTGGAGGCAGGGCCCTGAAAGGCTCCAGGGTGTGTGGGGGTCCGCATTAGCACCCTGAATCCTAGAAGCAGCCACCGCAGGAAGTAAAGGCTGAGCTGCGTGCACCGTTCCAGAGGACTTTCTAGAACCCAGCAGAAATTCCAACACTTATGAGCATTTTGCCTAGACAAGGCTCCCCCTCTGGCAGCCCTCTCAGGAGGGGGATGTGACAGCCATGTCCACAGCTCCCTCAGTTTGTTCCTCTCTGAATTGGGGCTAACTCTGCCTCACGGGCTGGGGAGGGTTGGCAGTGAAGAATGGTGTAGACCTAGGACAGAGTCCTTGGCACAGGAGACGTAGCTGCTGGCTCGAGCTGGTGCTCCTGTGCTGCCAGCCCCTCCGTTCACTGTCTTTCCTGCCTTTTCTGTCTACAGAAGTCTTCGACCCTGAGAAGGAGAGGGAGTCTGGTATCTCAAAATCGAACAAAAAGTCCCTGCGGTCCAGGCAGCATTAGCCGTCGTGCTCTGCTGAGGGACTGGCTGCCTTGGGTGGCCTGATCGCCGCAGCCCTTCTTGGAAGAGAGGCGTCCGTGTTTCAGGTTCCATGCGAGTCACCTCTTTCTTCTTAATGTGGACTGTCCACAGCTTTAGAATAAACTGTCCTGGAAGTTGCTGCAGCCCCTCTCTGTGTTCTCGAGCCTGTGTGTGAGGCTCTGTGTCGTGACCTTGCCTTCTTTCCTGGAGTTCGGTCATCACTCAGAACCCCTGGGTTTGGGCTCCAGCAGGTGAAACCGGCAGAGCCCCCAGCAACAGCTCAGGACAGCTCACTGTCCTTGCTCAGGGCAGCCTTGCCTCCAGTCCCAGCTGTGACCAGCTGTCCCAGCAGGATTGGGCTGGCCCACACCTGGATGTGTGAACCTTGGCCTCCCCAACTCCCCAGTCTGGACTCTCCCCTGGCCCAAGGTGCCACTGGCCTGAATGGGCTGAGGCTGGGCATTTGGGCGGGACACGTGCTCTCCCTCCCTGGACCCTCTGCTCCCTGTGGGTGCCCGGCAGCCCTGCCATCCAGCAGCCCCAGCGGGGACCGGGAGTCAGCCTCAATGCTTCCTCTCCCTGACCCTTCTGCATCCCACGGTCACCAGATCCTGTCCAGCCCAGCTGCCAGTAGCCCTCCGGCCCTGCTGCTGCTGCCTCAGGCTGAGCGCCAGCCCCGGCCCACACCCTGCCTCCATGCTCCCTGTGGAAGACCCCTGGACGCCCCCACTGCTGCAGCAGGGCTGTGGCCCGTGGTGAGGCCCCTGCTCGTCCGTCACCGCCTCCCCCACCCACTGCTCAGGGTGCAGTGCTTCCTTCGTCAGCTCGGGAGCCTCTGCACAGAGCGCCCTGGGCCTGCGCACCCTCCCCTCTGGTGTCCGGCTTTGTTTCCTGGCTAGCACCCAGTCGCCCTTTGGCACTGGTCAGCCCCTCGCTCCCTGCGCTTCCTCCCTCCTCACACTTGTTAAGTCCCCATCTTCATGCGTCTCTTGAACCCCAGCATCAGTCAGGATGCTTCAGTCATGACAGAAAAGCCAACTCAGACTGGCTGAAACAAGGAAGGACTTGGCCACAGGGGACTTGAGAGGCCTGGTCTAGGGGCTCCAGCGAGGTCACCACACAGCCATATTTCTGTGTCTACTGCGCGTTCACTGGGCTGGCTGCATGCTTGGGGCCTACGAGGTGGTTTCCCAGAAATCCAGCTTTCTTCATGGTAGCAAAATAGCTGCCACGCTCTGGGCCTCACACATCATGCCCGGGATCGGGAGGAAGAGGGCGGCTCTCACTTGGTGGCTCCCACACCCTTGCAAGCATCCTCATGGCCCATAGCTCCCATGTGGACACCTGCGAGGTGGGGACAGGATGATCCGACTGGCATTGGAAAATCACACCCACCCCGAAGACAGGGGTGGGGCCGTCCCTCTCAGGCCACGTCGCTGAGGGAGCAGGGACCTTTCCCTAAGCAAATTGAAGGTGTGATTGCATCTTCAATAGCCTCAGAGGCAGCAGGGAGTGAACCTGGACACTGAATTGGTGGCTCGCCTCCCCGGCTGCAGGCAGGAACATCCCCCTTTGTTCACCTCCATAAACCCAGGGTAGAGCAGGTATCCGAGGCTCAGTGAACCAATGACCCCTGCTGGTGGGAGGCTCACCCTCCCAGAACCAAGTCTGGGCTCCTGAGCCCTCAAGCCCACCTTCCCATCAGTGAGGCAGCCGGGGACCCAGCCCAGCCCTTCATCAGTGGGCACAGACACGCCCATTGGTAAGCCCAGTGTGTTCAGCCAGTGCCAGCCCCAGCTGGCCTCACCAGAACAGGGGTTTTTTGGAAACGTATGAGGTGGCTTGCAGAAAGGACAGGAAGGCAAGACCAGTCTAGAATGGCAGACCTTGGAATAAGGGTCATGGATGTCAAGACAATTCTGTGACAGTGGGTGCTGCTGCCACAGGGGGTCAGCTCCAGCCTGTCTACGCTCCTCCCGACGTGCCCTCAAGATGCCAGTCCAGGGAGGAGCTGTACAGACCTTCCAGGACCGCGTCCCTGGGGCAGAGATCATTCTCCAGAGTGCAATCAGTGTGCCGTTCTGGAAGAAGGGAAGATGGACGCCAGGAGGCAAAAAGCCAACCAGCAAATACCACCTTCAGGAGGGGCCAGGGCAGCTCATGACTGACCCAGTTGTCCCGTGGTTCTGGTCGTTCATTCTCTGTGCTCGAGTCAGTCCTGGCTGGGGACTCCGGAAGCCTCTGGGCACTTCACCACTGGGGACACCGGCCCCCCTGGTGCTCGTCTCTCCTGCCTCCAGCACCTCCATGATGACACTGATGTGAACATCCCACAACACACTGGCACTCACCCAAAACCCTCGTGAGGAGTTCCAGACACTGGCCTGGCATTCAAAGCCTTTATTACCCCGCCAGCCTTCTCTTTCACTGCCACGCTCCCCCGCCGGTGCCCCGACCTTATCACTCAGGAATTACAGACTGGCCTGCTTCCCAGGGTCCCCTTGTAGGCCCTTGTCTGCACAGCAGCTGCAGACCTGTCCCTCCCAGGCTGAGCCCCCCAGTGCCTTCCCCTGCTGGTCCCCCAGGCCCCATGGCCTTGATATCCCCCTTCCTACCATCCCCCCTCTCTGCCCCAGCCGCCCTGACTCCTACCTCCCCTGTCCCCAGACTGGGGCTTTCCTGTCTCAGGGCTGCTGTACCTGCTGTCACGAGCTGGGCCTCAAGTCTCATGGCCAATTCTGGATTCCTAGTCAAACTCTTGCTCTTCAAATGTCAACTATCAAAAAACTGGCCCCACCAGTCCATCCCTGGCTGCCATTTTCCACCCTGTCACCCTGCTCTGTTGCTTTCATGGCACTAATCATGGCGTGACACTGTCTTCTTGTATTCCCATGTCCTTATTGCACCCCCCCCGCACCCCAGCCTGACGCCATTATGTTAAAATACCATGAGGGCAGGGGCCTCATCTGGTCAGTGACAGGCCTGCTAGCTGTGTCCTGTGTCTGTGATGGCAGTATCAGTGTCCTGACTGCTGTGGCCACATCTCAGGCAGGGGCTCGTGCACGTGCCTCTCCTTGGTCTGTGACCAACTGTTCGGCGCTTGGCTTCCAAGCTGGCTTCAGAGTCCACCTTCCTCAGAGGGCTGAAGTCACCCTCAGACTGGGATTCCTAGGAACGCTGGAACCTCACCCACAGGGCAGGGCCATTTCCCCTTTTCCCGTTCCTCATCTGACAAGGGACATTTGCTGGAAGCCTCCTGGCCAGGATACCATACGTTAATGAACATGGCCTCCCATGCCCAGCTGTCTGTCACACTACGCTACAGATGGGCCATGGGGCCTGCCAGCTGGAGCGGATGGAGCGGATGGAGCGGCTGGGCCACTGGGAGCTGAGGCCACAACCCGCCTGTCCTTCCGCTGTGAGTTACACATGCGGGCCGGGAGCCACCGCTCCTCACTAATGGTGAACCTAGTCATGGGGCGTCCCTGTTTTATGCCTCCCTACTTTCAGGGGTGTTGACATCTGGTGTAAATTCTTCCTATGAAAGATTAGGTAATTGACTATTAACAATGGCAGGGAATAAACAATGTCCTTGCAAGCAGCTGCCCACGGAGCCAAGTGGACTCCACTTCCAGATAGCTGCTGTGTGTCTCACTCCCTGGCACACCCACGGCCCCTCAGCAGCCCACTCCCAGGATGAGTAAGTACCACGGCCTCTCCCTGCCAACAGCCAGCTTTTGAGAATGCAGATGCTGCTGGTGTCTGCTCAAAGGCCGAGAACCCCAGGACCTACCCAATAAAGGTCAAATTCCTTGGCCTGGGTACAGAGGGCATCAGGAACTAGAGTCCCAGCTGCCCGTGGCCACCTTCCCATCCCCCTTCTAGTTACCCCAGGGTAGCTACCCCCTGGCCAACCAGAGGCGGCTTGATTTTTAGCTAGAAGCCAAGCAGCTGAGCCAGTGGTCAAGGTGCTGGCAGGATGGCAGCTGAACCCCCGGGGCTCTTTTCCCCAGGCCTGTCTTGGAAGGGGGGAAGAAAGAAGCCAAGGCTGGCATGGTGGCTCATACCTGTAACCCCGGCACTTTGGTAGGCCAAGGTGAGAGGATCGCTTAAGCCCAGGAGTTCAATACCAGCCTGGGCAACATAGCAAGATCCCATCTCTATTTAGTTTAAAAAACAAAACACAGAGGGCTGGGGAAAGTCTTAATGGCCAAAACATAAAACAAACCTGCGTGCACACAAGACACAACTACAGAAAGCACGGAGCCTGGGTGTCCCCCCGGCCTCAAACCTTCCACCGGTTTGAGAGTCATTACTTCTGGGGGATGGTGACTAGAAGGTGGCTAGCGGGAGGCTTCCAGGGGCTGGTGATGGTTCAGTGGTTTCTTCACTTGGGAGCCTGCTCCTGGATGAGTGCGGGTGCAAAGTCATCCAGCAAGACCTTTGCACTTCACTGCAGGCAGGTAGGTTATCCTTTAGCCACGAGGATGACAGAAAGCTCCCACTGCCCAGCAGGGGTCTGGGCTCCTGAGCAGGCCTCTATGGACTCTCTCCTGTGACCTGGGCAATGCCCAGCTCTCTCCAGTATTCAGGCTGTGGCGTCCAGCAGGCCCAGTTACGGGAAGGAAGGGCAGAAGGATCAGAGTAATTGGGATCAGTGGCAGCGGCTAAGGTTCATGCAGCAGCAGGGGCTCGGCACTGCCTCCTCGGCCCTCTGCAGTGAGGACTGGCCTTGCCCTCTTTTCCACGTGGGCACAACGAAGCAGGGGATCCTGGCCAAGTCACGCAGCAGGTACGCAGCGCGGCCGGGTCTGAGTCGAGTAGCCAACCTCAGAGCCCACGTTTCACCCCTGCCCGTGTGACCCACTCATTTCCCAAACACGTTAGGCTTTCTGATGCCGGAGTCCCCAAGCAGGCTGTCTGCCCGCAGGGTCCTTCTGGGCTCTCCCCACCTTCCTCTGTCATGCACCCCCGGCCTGGAGTGTGCTCCTTCCTGGGCAGCCCCCGCTCTGTGCCCGTCCAGCGCTGAAGCTCAGCCCCCCAGGGCTGCCACTGGGCAGTGAAGGCTCTTCAGGACACAGGTTCAGTCCTGCTTGTCTCTCTAGATTCCAGGACCCAGCACCAGGTGGGGCACAGAGCAGGAAATCAGTGAACAGATGAGTGCTGTCTGCATGTCCGGCCCTTTCAGCTCCTAGCCTGGCTACGACCACCAGAAGCTGACCGAGAAGCTCAAATCCAGAGCCCGCACGTAATGCCAGTATTTCACGGGTATGAACAGGATCTCTCCAGGAGACAGGATGCAGGACAGGAATGGGGCCTTGGCAAACTCGGGGAACTTCTCGAGGTCAGGATTCTCCACGTCGACCTGAAGAAAGCAAAGGACGTCATCATCTCCGGGGCAGTGGGGAGAACCTGCAACGTCACCCCGGACCCCCAGTGCCCACCTGGCTCGTGTTATGGAGAAGGTGTGTGTCATGAGGGTACAGAGCCCCCGACTCCTGTGGGGAATACAGCCGGATGTACTTCCTCCCCATCACCTGGGAAGAGAGACCCTGACCGTCAGCTGGTGGCCTGACTCCGCTGCTGCCCCACGCCCACCCTGGCCTCTGTCCCCTTCTGCATGCTGCTCCCTGGGCCCAGCCTGCCCTTCCCCTCCACACATGCTTACCGTTCCACGTGTATGTTTTTCTTGCTGTTTTAATTTTTAGAGACTGGGTCTCAGTCATCCAGGCTGGAGTGCCATGGTGTGATCATGGCTCACTGCAGTCTTGACCTCCTCCCTCCAGAGATCCTCCTGCCCCAGCCTCCCCAGTAGTTGGGACTACAGGTGTGCCCCACCACACCCAGCTGATTTTTGTATTTTTATTTTTGGTAGAGATTGGGTTTCACTACGTTACCCAGGCTGGTCTTGAACTCCTGGCCTCAAGTGATCCTCCTGACTCAGCCTCCCAAAGTGCTGGGATTATAGGTGTGAACCACCAAACTTGGCCTAAAGGTATGTTTTTCTTCCAAATACATTTTGGAGCCCACCATTATTAGGCACTTGTCTGTGCCAGGCACCACTTAAGTGCTTTACGTGTGTTAACTGATTTAATCTTCTCTGAGGTGGTTTATCTTCACTCCCATTTTCCAGGTGAGGAAACTGAGGCACAGAGAGATTAAATGAGCTGCCCAAGCTCACAGAGCTGAGGTGTGGCAGGGCTGCTGTCCGCGCCAGGCAGGCTGGCTCCCGAAGCCCGGCTCTTAGCCCACTCCTGAGCCGCCTCTCTGGACTGGTCTGCCGGGGTAGGAAAATGTTCTCCTTTACTAACCTCTCTTTGCCTGTGAAAACCAAGGTGGTCTTACAGCAGTAGACAGAGGTGCCTCCCCTTGTAGCAAACCCATCTGCTCCTCTGCCTGGGTCTCAGGAAAAAACCTCCCAGTGACTGAGAAAACTCCTCCCCCGACCTGCTGCCTCCTGTTTGGAAGAAGCTGGTCTGGATCGGATGAGTGGCAGGCGAGGGAGGGGCAGAGGCACCAGGCACCTGCGCCAGCACTCGCTCCCTCTCCCGAGGGCTCCCCTGTGAGGGATCTTGGGAGGGGCCCACGCAGGAGGACAGCCGCTGCTTCCAGAAGCTGACTGCAGAGGCTTCCAGAAGCCGACTGCAGAGGCCTTGCCGGGCCTGGCGCTGTTTGTGGGTTTGTTTTCTATTTTTGTCCTCATCCCCTTCAGTGCTTCTTGTTTCTTTTTAAGAGCCCAGTGTTCAAAGGCAGAGAATGTGGCCGGCCAGGTGCCTGGGCCAGGAGGAGATAGGAGGCCACTATTCCAGCAGCAGCTCCAACCTGGACTAGGAAGTTCTGCTGGGGATCCTGATGTAGGGGGGAGATGGTTCCCTGGGGACCAAACCAGGCATTGATGGTGATCTCCTCCTCCTCCCCATCGCCCAGGCTGCAGTAGTCGGGGATGCTGATGTCCTGCTTCAACTCCGGGATCTGTGGGTGGCAGAGCAGACATGAGAGGTGGGGATCCGGCCGGGGACACCACAGCCCAGAGGCCAACGAAGAATCAGAGACACACACCTATATCCATTGTGTGTGTGTGTGTGTGTGTTTGAGACAGGGTGTGGCTGTTTCTCAGGCTGGAGTGCTGTGGTGTGATCTCAGCTCACTGCAGCCTCTGCCTCCTGGGCTCAAGTGATCCTCCCACCTCAGCCTCCCTAGTAGCTGGGACTACAAGCATGCACCACGCCTGGCTAATTTTTTTTTTTTTATTTTTACTTTTGTAGAGACGGTTTCGCCATGTTGCATAGGCTGGTCTCAAACTCCTAGACTTAAGTGATCCACCCACCTCGGCCTCCCAAAGTGCTGGGATTACAGGCGTAAGCCACCGCACCCAGCCCTCGCCTTCCTAGTCTTAAAAGCCAGGGTGGGCACAGAGGATCTGTTGCCATACCTGGCAGCAACAGACTGGGCATTGAAACTGCCTGATGAGAAAGACAGGTGTGGGCCTGGGTCTGTGCTCTGAGCTTTATATGATGCAGTAAGGGTGGGGTGGCTCCCCATGGCCTCCGACAGAGTCATATGCCACACGTCAGGCGATCTCGGATGTTCATGGTGGGGCAGGGCTGCAGTGGCCTGGCCTCCTTTATTTATTGTAATTTTTTTTTTTCAAAGACAGTCTTGTTCTGTCACCCAGTCTGGAGTGCAGTGGTGCCATCACAGCTCACTGTAGCCTCAACCTGCAGGGTTTAAGTGATCCTCCTGCCTCAGCCTCCCGAGTTGCTGGGATCACAGAAGCATGCCACTGTGCCCGGCTAATTTTATTTTTGTAGAGATGGGGTCTTGCTATGTTGTCCAGGCTAGTCCTGCTTGGCCTCCCAAAGTGCTGGGACTACAGGTGTAAGCCACTGCACACGGCCCTGGCCTCCTTTAGACAAAGCTAGGGTCTCAGAGTGAAAACACACCACTTTAAGTCCACTTCCTGTCCAGACCCTTAACAGGCACCTCAGTTACCTCTGGGGTTGAACTCACCAGAGCAGGCCACCAGCCCACACCCCCCAGGCCACCAAGATCCCAGGGGTTCTTCACAGGACCCTGGTTGGACCCGGCGACATTTTTCAAGCTTGAGAGGCATGAAAACAGGGTTACCAGGGGACACAGGTCTTTTTAGAGTCACTGCTCCCCAGCCTGAAGGCACCTGCAGGTGGACACTACCATTCCTTCAGGAGCAGTGACGGTAACTTCAGGCTGCTGGCTCAGAAACCAGTGTGTACCGGGAAAAGCTGGAATGTTCTCCCCGCAGGGAGCTTGGTCCCAGACACTGCTATTCAGACCTTTAAGAGCCTGTCTCAAATCAGCTGTGCAGAAATGCAGCCGCGCCTGCTGCTTAGGACTGAAGTACAAGTTCGCAAGCTGAGGTCCCTCCCAGGGCTGCTGGGGGTTCCTCCCAAAGGTGACACCCAACACTGCTGCTTCTGACCAGAACTGGCCCTGTGGAATCCGAGCAGAAACTATGATTGGTCCCTGATGACATCATCAGGATATCTGAAAGGTGATTGGCTGACCAGATCATGTCATCGGAATCACTGGCCAAGGATGCACAGACCCCAAGGGAATCAGCACTCCTGAGATGGGACTGATAATTGAGGCAGGCTTAAACTGATGGCCAAAATCTTCTAGAACACGGGGTCCCTGGGAGAAAAGTCAGTAAGAGGTTCTGGGACAAGAATTTGGTAGGAGCCCCTGAGCATCCTTTAGGTAGAGAAGGTTCTAGAACACTGTCCTTGCCACACGGCATGACAACACCTGGGCATGGGCTGCTGGGACTTCTCCAGGGTCCTCTCACAGCATGGTGGACTCTCAGCTCTGGGACCAAGGTAAACACCCAGGCGGCCCTCCGTTACCCGAAACGTCTTTCAAGTCCTGGTTCATCTTGAAAGTCACTGTGAACTTGACCTTCTACTCCTAAATATACCTCCTCCTGTTCTACAAAGTATGAAACAGCTGTTCCAGGACAGGGAGCCAAGGTAAAGTGTGGCTTCCAGGGTCCCCGGCCCACACTGAGGCCATGCCCCCAGGATGACTGGGGTCGGGGGAAAGGCGGGTCTCGGGATCACACAGTAGGGACCCGATCAATTAGAATCCCCCTTTCCCTCACTGAGCAAGTGACATGGACAGGAGGCAGCATGCACAAGTCCTAATAGGGAGGCTTGGGGAAGAGAAACTGCCAGCCTCCTTTAATGTCAGCCTGAAGGCTCCTGGCACAGAACCTACTGTCCTTGGGTGCCCCATCAAGATAGAGTCAGGCAGCCCTGGCCTCAGCAGTAGATACAGCAGCTGAGCAGCATCCCAGGGCCCCACTGCAAAGGCTGCAGAGGTGCGACCCCAGCCCACCCCTGGCTGTGGCCCTGACCCCATGCGCCTGGCCCTATTCTTGAATCCTGCCAAGTGCTGCCTCCCTGGGCACTCCGGGCAGACACCACAGCCAGGTCCCTCCTGGGCACCCCAGCTCCATCTATTTAGTGTTTTGGGGTCCTGAATCTGGGCGTCTTCCCTGATCTTCCCTCCCACCCCCACACATCCACCCATGTCCTGGGTCCGGCGGTTCACACCTATCTTGAACTGCTCCACCTGCCAGCATCACCTCTCCTTGCACCACAGCAACAGCCCAGTCAGCCACCCGGTCCGACAGCTGCTCCCTTCATCTCTGAACAGCGGCTCCTGCAATCCTCGGAGCACTGGCGACCCCCCGTGTTTCCTGTCACTTTAGGAAAATGGCTCCTTGTCACCCACGTCTTGTCGACTTCCCAGCCTCACCTGCTGCCTCCCTCCTACTCACACCCACTACTCCAGCCGCACTGAGCCCAGGAGGGGAGGAGAGGGGAAGGTGAGAAGGTGAGGGACAGAGGAGTGTGGCCTCAGACTTACCTGGTCAAAGAGCTGGTGCTGAGCAAGGTAGCCGACGTCCCTCGGCTAATCCACCAGGGAAAACCAGAGGCGACACAGAAAGCCCAGTTAGTCGTGACAGATGCCCTCCTGCTGCTGCTGTCCAGCTGGCCCAGCCCCAGCCCCGCCACCCTTCCACTCCATCCTGAGTGGTCCTCTCCAACCCTTAGAGGCCCTGGGGCAGCTTCAAAGAACCTCTCCAGCACTGGGGTACCCAGTTTGTGAAGCACTGATCTCCCATCTGATTGGCAAGCATTTTCATAAAATGGCAACAAACAGTGCAGGCAAAGATGTAAGAAAACGGACACTTGTGTTAATTGCCGGTGAAAGTATAAGTGATTAACATTTGGGAAAAATAAGCTGTCCTATCCTGTCCTGTCCTAATTTTGACAGGGCCTGGTTCTGTTGTCCAAGCTGGAATGCAGTGACCTGATCTTGACTCACTGTAACCTCCGCCTCCCAGGCTCAAGCAATTTGCCCCACCTCAGCCTCTTGAGTAGCTGGGATTACAGGCACGCACCACTACGCCCAGCTGATTTTTATATTTTTTACAGAGACAGGGTTTCACTATGTTTCCCAGGCTGGTCTTGAACTCCTGCGCTCAAGTGATCCGCCTGCCTCAGCCTCCCAAAGTGCTGGGATTACAGGGGTGAGCCACCACGCCTGGCCGCTATTATAATTTTAAATACACATACTCTTGACTTAGCTGTCCAACTTTTGGAACCCACTGAATTATACTCCCCTGCCCATTAACAAGGACCTGACATGTCTGGTCTGCTGGCCGAGCAGCGTGCCTTCCTCGCTGTGGTCATCCCTCTGACCACAGACTTAGGGACTGGCTCCTCCAAAACCTCCCACGGCAACACACGGAGGGTTATTTGCCTAAATGTTCTACGCTCTCTCCCTTCCAAGTATTAGGGGAAAGCAGTCCCCATGATGTACCTCATTCACGATGTATTTGCTGATGAACTCGTTGACCGTCATGAGTGTCTGGGACCATTCCTCGTCTGTGTACCTCGAACCAACTTCCACCGGGACGGTTCGGCAGCCAGCGATCCCTTGGATATACTCCAAACTAGCAGAAAGACACACATTGGCGTCATCACTGCTAATATTTTTTGGGCATAGTACTAAGTGTGCTTTGCATGTGGTCCCCTTTCATCCTCGGAAAATCTCATGTGCAGAGATGAGGACTGTCATCCCCAGCTTCACTGATGAGGAAACAGGCACGGAGAGGCGGGGCCTGCTCAAGGCTGTGCAGCTCCTACGCAGTGCTGCAGAGCTTTGCAGATAGGGCCAGTAAGGGTGGCTGGGCTGCTCTGGTTCCCTGCTTGCCAGCGGCCTCCTCACTTCTTTCTTTGCTCATTTTGTCACTCAGCTGAGAAGCCTTTGAACAAATAGTGGGCAGCGCGGCGGGTGCTGAAGGGAAGTCCCCTGGGCTCTGCCCTCTAGCCTGGGACTGATTCCAGGCCTCATCAGGTACAGGCCAGGGGATCTGTGGAGGTTACTGAACCTCTCTGAGTCCTTGATCCCCATTTACAGAATGGGGGTGATGACAACACCTGTCCTAGCGCCAGGTACACAGTAAAATGCTTCATTGAAGGCTTGCTGTGAGGAGAGCTCCTGCAATGGGAAGTCCTCTACATGTCTCAGCGGGTACCATTCGCTCCGCTAAACCACAGAACAGGCCGACTCCATCTACCTTCCTGGAGAGATGCCTCCTTATTTCCAAACTCAGGCAGAGCCTCCGCGTGACAGCCACGCTCCCGCTGCCTGATCTGATCTCTCCATCATGAATCTGACAAAGGACTAGAAACAAACACAAGAGACCACAGAATCCCTCAGAGAGAGAGGGGCTGTCTCTTGGGTTATTTCGGTGCTTAGCCTCAGGGCCCTGAGATGGGCTGAAATTGCTGGGATCCTGCAAAAATTGCTTAACAGACACATCCTAGGACTGCCACTTAGGGACTCATTAAAAAACCGCTTAGGGCGAGGAAGGTAGAAGGTAAGAATCCCATCACCTGCGGCATAAATTCAGAGCACCTTCCTTTTCATTCTTTTTTAACCCCTTGGCAATCAGTCAAGGGCTGCTAGTGAAGCATCTACAAGGCTGCATTCCTCTGGGGATGGTCAGGGGAGGAATTCAGGGAGCCCCGGGGAACGCTAAAATGGGAAGAGGGACCTGACCTCCCTCAGTGACCACCCACCTCCACTTCTGCATGCACGGCCAGTGGTCAGCCACGCCTTTCAGGATCACGGGCCTCCCTGGAACCAAAAACTGCTCCCTGAAATGCTGGAGGGACGGACGGTGCAGCCGGGGGACTGTTCTTTCTAAGTTCACATCTGGAATCGAACCATAGTCCGTCTTTGCTTTCTGTTTAAAATCAAAACAGAACAAATTAGCAAGCACCTCAGGAAGTCGACATTTGAGGCATTCCACCAGGAACCTGTGTCGGGGGTAGGAGAGCTCAGCTGTCAAGAGTACCAGTGACAACAATAGACAACATTTGCTATTATTAGTGCTACTATTACTATTTGCTCCTCATGAGATCAAGGTGGTTTTCTTCTTAACCATTTCATTAAAAATGTTTGTTTCATTATAAACTACTTTCACAGAAATTCTGCAATAAAGGAAAACTTACTATCTCCAACTTCATCATCTTAAGGTCTTCTCATTCCTGCATGTTCGTTTCCCATCTTAAACACACACACACACACACACACACACACACACACACACACACACAATATCTCTGACCCACTGGGGGTAACAGCAACGATGAAGCAGCAGCCCTGCCTCTCCCCTCCAATCATTTATCAAAGGCAGTTTCCACGTGGCCACCCAGTCCTTGCAGTTTCTTAGGAGTGGCTGCACTATCATTTACTTAACCATCTCCCAACTGGGTGACCTGAGTAAGTGACTTGCTGCTTGAGAGCCTCAGTGTCCACAGGTGTGAACCTGCTGGAAATGGCCAGCCACAGTGGCTCATACCTGTAATCCCAGCACTTTGGGAGACCAAGGTGGGAGGACTGCTTGAGCCCGGGAGTTTGAAACCAGCCTGGGCAACACAGAGAAACCTCTATCTCTAGAAAAAATTTAAAAAGCCGGGCATGGTGGTGCACGCCTGTAGTCCCAGCCATTCAGGAAGCTGAGGTGGGAGAAATCACCTAAGCCTAGGAGGTCAAGGCTGCAGTGAGCTATTTTTTTTTTTTTTTTTTTTGAGACCGAGTCTTGCTCTGTTGCCCAGGCTGGAGTGCAGTGGCACGATCTCGGCTCACTACGACCTCCGCTCAGGGGTTCAAGCAATTCTCCTGCCTCAGCCTCCAGAGTAGCTGGGATTACAGGCGTGTGCCAGAACACCTGGCAAATTTTTGTATTTTTAGTAGAGATGAGGTTTCACCATGTTGGCCAGGCTGGTCTCGAACTCCTGACCTCAGGTGATCTGCCAGCCTCGGCCTCCCAAAGTGCTGAGATTATAGGCGTGAGCCACCACGCCTGGCCTGCAGAGGGCTATGATTGTGCCACTGCACTCCAGCTTGGGTGACTGGGCAAGACCCTGTCTACAAAAAAAAGAAACAAAATAAAAGAGTAACCCACACACCATGCCCTTGGCCACATGGTGCCCTTGGCAACACCGGGTATCATATGAAGCCTTGTTTGCTAACTTAAGAGCCAAAGATGACATGCTGTTTTGCTATTTGCATCTCTCTCTCTCATTTTTTTAACCAGAGGTGAGGCTGAACATTTTCCTGCACATTTGTTTAACAGATCTATTTCCTTCTTGTGAACAGTCTGTTCAGGTTCCTGGACTTCTACCTCCTGGGGCTCAAGAATTTTTCCCTATTGATTTGTACCATTCCTTACATAATAGAGATATTCATTATCTGACATATTTGTTGAAAATGTTTCCTCTCCCTTTATTGGATTTTCTTTTATTTTGGTTACATGCATGTGTGTTTAGTGTCAATCACTTCCATTTTTCTTACATAAAAATAATTTGTGGCTCATCCCTGCAATCCCAGCACTTTAGGAGGCTGAGGTGGGTGGATCACCTGAGGTCCAGACAAGCCTAGCCAACACGGTGAAACCCTGTCTCTATTAAAAATACAAAAAGTGTCAGGTATGGTGGTGGGCGCCTATAATCCCAGCTACTTAGGTGACTGAGACAGGAGAATCGCTTGAACCTGGGAGGCGGAGGTTGCAGTGAGCTGAGCCTGGGCAACAGAGTGAGACTCTGTCTCAAAAATAATAACAATAATAATAATAATACGCATTGTAGGAAATTCTGAAAACATAGCATTTAGAAAAATGTCAGAAACATCCCATAATTCCACTACTGAGTGTCTAGTACAGTCTTAGTCATTTCTTTCTGTGGGTCAGTTATCGGCCACTCTACAGACAAGGAAACCGAGGCTCAAAGGAGGTTAAGTGACTTGCTTGGGGGTGTTGTAAGTGAGGCCTGTGTGTGGGCACCAGGACCTGAAGCCTTCAGAGTAAACCGTGCTCTGTTCCTGGGGGTGCTCTTTGGAACAGGCATATAGACCCAAGAGGTGGGAGAGATTGATCCCCAAAACAGACATCAGCTAGTTGTAGTATCTCATCCAAATCCAGGACCAGAGAGACAGGAGCAGCCGGAGATATCGCCTCGCCTGGGTGAGACTTCAGCAAGCCCACCAAGAAGAAGCTGAAACGGGCTGCCGCTGGCTGCAGCTCTCACCCAGACAATTACTGTAAGCTATTCTCAGGAGCCACGAAGCTTCTCTGTTGCCTCTCTGCTGAAAGGGCACTGCCTTTGCAAAAAAAAAAGAAAAAGGAAAAAAAAAAGGAAAAAGCTTTCTTTTTTTTTTTGAGAAAATGAATGGAGCTGTTCCATTTCAAAAATCAATGAGGGCTGAGCACAGTGGCTCACACCTGTAATCTCAGTGCTTCGGGGGGCCACGGCAGGGGGATCGCTTTAGGCCAGGAGTTCCAGATTAACCTGAGAAACATAATGAGACCCTATCTCTGCAAAAAATGAAAAATAAATAAAAAACTAAAACAATTAGCTGGGTGTGCTGCCATGCCGCCATAGTTCCAGCTACTAACAAGGCTGAGGCAGAAGGATTGCTTGAGCCCAAGAAGTGGAGGCTGCAGTGAGCCGAGATCGCACTACTGCACTCCAGCCTGGGCAACAGAACGGGAGCCTACTTCGAAAAACAAACAGAACTTCAGAATCAGTGGAGATGCTATTTTCCATCAGAGGGGTTGCAGGCCACGAGTCCTCACCCCGGGGGAGAGATGACTCGGAATTTCTAGAAGAACAGCATTGCTGGATGGCTAGTGTGCTTGCGGCAATCGCTCCCACATACCTTTGTGCAGGGCTGCTCCGGGGTGGAGCCGTGGGCAGGCCTCTTTCCAGGGAGCTGTGTCTGGAGGATGGCGGCGACTTTAAGGAGGATGTCCCCCAGGATGGCCGTCCCCATCAGCAGGCCCATGTCACAGACCCGCAGGGCTGTGGCCACAGTGGTGGCATCCGCAGGTGCCTGGCACAGACACAGGGCTTTCAGGAGGCAGCCGATGGCGTAGACCCGGCGCCAGTCTTTGTCTACGTCCCGCCACGTGCCCGTGTTGAGCTTCTCCCAGGAGTAGTCCAGGATCACCTCGCTGGTCTGCAGACACTCGTCCCTCCTGCCCTCGTAGAAGAGCTCAGTGGCTCGCTGCAACAACGTCACCATGCTCCTCTCCACCTTCTCCCCGAGGTCCAACTTCAGGTCTTCTTTAGTGTGCGGCAGGAGTGCCCTGAGGGCCTCCCAAAGAGTGCCTTCTCTGGCCAGGGGTTCTGCGGGGCAGTGGGGGTCTCCAGCCATCAGGTCACTGCCGGCTCAGTCAGACACGTGCCTGCGGAGGTGGAGAGAAGCAAGAGTCAGACACCAGGACAGACCTGATCCCCTGTGGGTTCCCGCAGTTTCCCGCGTCTCATCTGCGAGGATTTTTCAACAGTGGTTTTCTCTGCTGGGCAGAAGCTCTGGAGGGGAGGGCCCCCATCTGTCTGGGGTCACCGCTGTATCTTCAGGGCCTGTTGCAACACCTGGTACTCAGTGAGCACTGGATAAATGTTCAGAAAGGAACGTGTATTGTCCTTGTCTGCAAGGCCTCCCATACCCCTCTGCTGCCTGGCAAACTCCTACTCAACCTTTAAGGCCCATCTTAAATACCCCTATGTGAGGCCTACCAAGATTCTCCAGCAGTGTGCTGTGTTCCTGCAGCCCTTGAGCTTCTCTTACAGCACTTGTCAGGATGTATGAAAACACAGGCTTACATGTGTTTCTATCCAACACTGCACTGCCAGCCCCACCAGGGCAAGAATGTAGCTCATTCCTCTACGTTTCCCCAGAGCCTAAAAGCAGAGCCTGAGTGGCAGGCACTCGGGAGTGCCAGACTTTGAAAAGTATTCGAGGACGCTGGTATGGTGGCTCATGCCTGTAATCCCAGCACTTTGGGAGGCCAAGACAATTGGATCGCTTGAGCTCAGGAGTTCAAGACCAGCCTGGCCAACATGACAAGACCCCGTCTCTACAAAAAATACAAAAATTAGCTGGGCATGGCGGTATATGCCTGTGGTCCCAGGTACTCGGGAGGCTGAAGGTGGCAGGATCACTTAAGCCTGGAGGCAAAGGTTGCAGTAAGCCGAGATCATGACACCAGCCTGGGTGATTGAGCAAGATCCTGTCTCAAATTTTAAAAAACAAAAATGAAGTGACTTGCCCCGAGGCCGACGGTCAATCATTTGTGCAGAAGCAGGGCTTAAATTCCGGTGGATCTCAGCACCCTCTCCTGTGTGCCATGTCAACGCTGCATGCTTGACATATATTAACATGTCCCTTGCAGTCCTACGATGGGAGTTTTACAGATGAATAAACTGAGATTTCAGAGGTTTAGCAATTTGTCCAAAACTACAGAGTAAGTGGCAGTGTCTGCCCAGAACACTCATCGCCCCCAAGGGTGAGCTCTTTGGACTTTGTATCCACAGGGCTGAGCTCACAATGAGTTCATTTCCGTCCTTGGTTCACAATGAACATTCTTCCTAGCAAGCTCAGGGTGTGGTAGGCCTCAGAGAGCCCCAGCCTGCCAGGGTGGGTTCTATCTCTAACCTCCTAAAATGCTTGTGCTGGCCTCATTCACAGCCTTCTTGGAGAGTTTCACAGTCCAATTTCCAGCCTGGACTTATCCACTAGGCCAGCACAAGACACCACATGGGCCCATCCCTGGCCTCATCCCGTGTGTCTTCTATGAATCTTATAGAGCAACATGGAGAAGTCTCATCTTGAGCATCCAAAAGACCTCAGGGGCCTCATATCCTGGCTTCTCATAAAGGCCGGTGGAAAGGCCTCCCAGGAGACCATTTATTGCCTTACTATAAAACTGGCTTCCACTGGGGCTCTACGTACCAGCTTTGTAAACTTCTCTCTTGACGACCTTAGAAAACGGCCTCCCAGAGGGTTTCAAATGGGCTATAAACCTGTTCCCTGCAATGCAGACTACGGGCTTTATAAACTGGTGTTTCAGAGTGACCTTATAAAATGGCCCCTCACAGGGCGCCTATCAGCCTTACAAAGCCAGCTTCTCAAGGTGGCCTCACGTGTGTGGCTTTGTAGCCAGGTTTGCCCAGTGGCCCCGTGTGCTGCTTTGTCACCTGGCCTCCCAGGGTGGCCTCACATTTGGTCTTCATAAACTGCCTCCTAAGGCAGCCTATCTGCTACTTTGCAACTTGGCCTTGGAGACCTCATGTTGAAGGCCAATGGACCCGGCCTTGTCCTGGGAAAGATGGCTTCCTAATACTGCGAGTTGGCTGTACAAAACAATCTCCTCTTGGCCGCATGAAATAGCCTTATTGTTATTCTTTAATGCAGAGTTCTTCCATGAATGGCCTTATCAAAAGGCCTTCAGAGATACTTATGTTGACAAAATATAATGGTCTTCCAGAGACAGAGGTTCAGGATGGCTATATGAGTTTGTTTTCAAAATGACTTTTCAGATTGCTGGCCTCCCCAAAGGCCTCAAGATTGGTATTATACACTACCCTCCAGCGGGGCACCTATAATCCCAGCTACTTGGGAATCTGAAACAGAAGGACTGCCTGAGCCCAAGAATTCGAGACCTTGTCTCTAAAAAAATTAAAAAAGTAGTTAGCTGGCTGTGGTGGCACACACCTGTAGCCCCAGCTACTCCGGAGACTGAAGCAGGAAGATTGCTTGAGCTCAGGAGTGTAAGGCTACAAGTGAACCGTGTTTGTGCCTCTGCACTCCTGTCTGGGCGACCGAGTGAGACCCTGTTTCAAAAAATAAAACAAAACTATAGCTTCGTACAAGGCCTTATGTTGGCAGCATGGTGAAGTGACATTCTGGCTGTATGAGTCTGCTGCCTGGTTGCATAGACTTCCCCAAACCTCTCATAATTTGGCCTTTTATGTAGTTGCCATATCAAACAGCCACCTCCTGGTACAGGAAACAGTTTTCCAAAACGGTTTTTTGAGACGGAGTCTTGCTCTGTCACCCAGTCTGGAGTGCAGTGATGCGATCTCAGCTCACTGCAATCACTGCCTCCCAGGTTCAAGTGATTCTCCTGCCTCAGCCTCTGAGTAGCTGGGACCACAGACACGACTGCCACCATGCCTGGCTAATTTTTGTATTTTTAGTAGAGACGGGGTTTTGCCATGTTGGCCAGGCTGGTCTCGAACTCCTGACCACAAGTGACCCGCCCACCTCAGCCTCCCAAAGTGCTGGGATTACAGGTGTGAGCCACCATGCCCGGCCCTTGTAACTTGTTTTAAAAACTGGCCTTTCTATAGATGGGGGCTTGTCTGAGGACCCAGTGAAGTCAGATTTTGTCTTAGTTTTACAAATCGATCTGGTTTCTTCACAGTGACAGGAAAGTGTTGTTTGTTGTGTCCATCTACCCCCGCAGGGAGCAGACACATTGGCTCCCGTTAGCCGTGCAAAAAGGCCTTACAGAAGGAGTCTTGGTCTGGCTGGGGAAACACTCTCTTGTTAGCTGTGTAAAACAATCTTCCAGGGTCGCTGGCCTCATGGGCTGTGGGAAGCAGCCCTCACACCACCAACTACTTGAGATGGGCCTCCTGGGAAGGTCAGGTGCAGGCCTCAGGTCACTGCCTTTCTGAATGGCCTCAGGTTCAGGCTCATCAGTTTTCCGACATTCCCTACATACTGGTCTGATAAAAAGGCTTCTTGTTGTATCAAGCAATTTTCTGGAGGAAAGGACCAGCCAGAGTAGCCTTATGGCCTGCCTTTATTGATTGGCTTCCCAGAACTCCTTACTGAATTGCTGTTTACAAAGTCTTATATTAAGGCCAGGTGCAGTGACTCACGCCTGTCATCCTAGCACTTTGGGAGGCCGAGGGGGGTGGATCACCTGAGGTCAGGAGCTCCAGACCAGCCTGGCCAACATGGTGAAACCCCATCTCTACTAAAAATACAAAAATTAGCCGGCATGGTGGTGCACGCCTGTAATCCCAGCTACTCGGGAGGCTGAGGTAGGAGAATTACTTCAACCTGGGAGGCAGAGGTTGGGGTGAGCCGAGATCTAGCCACTGCACTCCAGCCTGGGTGACAGAGCAAGACTCTATCCCTCCCAAAAAAAAAAAAAAAAAAAAAAAAAGAACACACACACAAAAGGCTAAACAAACAGGCTTCCAAAGAAGGGAGAGTCGAGAATAAGATGTGTGACTTGCCAGTTATCTGCAAGAAGAAAAAAGATGTGTGAAGCAGTCTTTGAGAGTGGTGCCACACACTGGCCTTCAAGAGCTCCACGTAAAAGGGTTTATTGGGAGGTGTACAGATAGCCTTCTAGTGGCCAGGTGTACGTGGGTCATCCAAACCAAGATGCTATTAACATTTATGTCTGCATCAGTAAAAAACTGGTGTTATTCCAGGCAAACTGACACCTACCGTAACCCAAATGTGAGCCATATGAAAAAGCCTGAGTGGCCTCATATCTTCACTTTACAAGTCAGTCTCCCAGAACTCAACAGGTATTGGCCTTCAAAGACCTCTTGTTGATTGGAGAAGGCATTTTTTTTTTTTTTTTTTTTTAAAAAGACAGAGTCTCACTCTGTCACCTAGGCTGGAGTGCAATGGTGCCATCCCGGCTCACTGCAACCTCTGCCTCCCGAGTTCAAGTGATTCTCCTGCCTCAGCCTCCTGAGTAGCTGGGATTACAGGCGCCTGCCACCACACCCAGCTAATTTTTCTATTTTTAGTAGCGATGGGATTTCACCATGTTGCCCAGGCTGGTCTTGAACTCCTGACCTCAGGTGATCTGCCTGGCTCAGCCTCCCAAAGTTCAGATTACAGGCGTGAGCCAGCATGCCTGGCCCAGGGAAGGCTTTTTTTTGGCAGGGGGCTGGGGGATCAGGTATAGAAACAACTTGAGTGGTCTTATGTCCTGGCTTTGTGAACTGGCCTCATCACCTGGAACAGCTTTCAGGGGGAAGATCAAGCGTGGGTTGCACAAAACAGCTTTTGAGTGGACTTGATTCAGCCCCTAAATGCTCCTTAAAGTCTTGTCTGCTGGTGTATGAAATGATCTTGCAAAGAAGGTCAGAATATGAATCTTATAAAAGGCTTCTTGTTGGTCGTATTAAACAAAAAGGAGCCACATATAGCCTGTATATAACAGTCTGAAGACTCGGGCCTGGACTTTATAAATTCACCATCCAGACAGAATTCACTGTGCACACTAGCAAAGTGGGTTCCTGGTAGGTTACGGGATATATCCCTCTTGGAAACCACTGCCCTGCCATCCCAGGATTCTTTCAAATTATTTTTATTTTTTTTGAGACAGAGTCTCCTCTCACCCAGGCTGGAATGCAACCCCAATCTCGGCTCACTGCAACCTCTGCTTCCTAGGTTCAAGCAGTTCAAGCAATTCTCCTGCCTCGGCCGCCCGAGTAGCTGGGATTACAGGTGTGCACCACCACACTCAGCTAATTTTTGTATTTTTAGTGGAGACGGGGTTGCGCCATGTTGGCTAGGCTGGTCTCGTGAACTCCTGACCTGAAGTGACCGGCCTGTCTCGGCCTCCCAAAGGGTTGGGATTACAGGCATGAGCCACCGCGCCCAGCCTTAAATTACTTTTAAACATCAACCCCTCTAAAGCACCTCCCTGAGTATTCTTTAAGGTGGCTGGGCGGAACGGCCTCTCCGAGAGCCTCACTGTGATTTGCAGAGGGTCTCAGGGTGGGCACCATGCTGGTCATGAGAAAGCCTCCCAAAGGGGGCTTCCAGGACAGGTCAGCCTACATCGGGCTTTCTTGGAACAGGCAATCCAGTTCTCTAATCTCTTCAATGTTATTATGGCAGTATTCCACAAAACTTGTGCAAAAACAAGAGCTTTGTAAAACTTCCCAGAGAAGTTTGGAACATTTTCCAGAGAGCTTTATTAATGGCACAAGGATCCCTTTGGCTCACTAAGGGGCACACAGTCTTGTGTTTGGGTCATCCGTGTGGCCCCAACGCCCGCGCACCTCCTGACCCCGGGCTTGCTCCCGTGTCCTCCCGAGCACGGCGATTCTTACCGTTGCTGGGAAACGCACCGATGCCCATCATTAAGTCTTACCGAGCTACAAGCACCTTTCCTTAGGGCAGCCACACACCCAGGCCCCACAGGGTCCCACGTACCCCGCATTAGCCTTGAGCCCCCCGAGGCCTCAGACCCCCTTTCCTCCTCAGCGCCTTTCCCGGGGCTACATTTCTCGCGGCTCTTATCTGGGACCTGACGGCTGAATCGTTCCCAGCCGGCCTTGCAGCCCAGAGGCAGCGGCTGATTGCCCAAAACCAGCGGACACACATACACCAGAGGATACAATCTGCGCAGGCGCACTAGGGCTATACCGACTAGACGCCTAGAACCGCGAAAGCGCACAGCAGCCTGCCTTAAGGGCCTGCCCTCACGCATGCGCCAAACCACTGCCAGAAGACGAGCACTACGCATGCGCAGAGCCTTTCCCTCGCTCCAGCAGCGCAGGCCGGCTCAGAGCGCATGCGCCGACTCGAGCAAGCCTCGGGCTTTCCAAGGCGCACGCGCGGGGCCGGGCTTGGCTGCTTCACATGACGCCTGCGCGGTCTATGCCTCTGAACCCGGCCTCTCCACTTCTGAGGAACTGGAGCTCACTCCGCTCTCGAGTTGCTCAGACTAACCTCTCTTCAGTTGGGACGGTGTCGAGTCGCCTTTGGGCTGGCGACTACTCGTTGCATTTGGTCCGACGACGCGGCTGTCTCCCCGCAGGAGTCAGAGGCTAGCATAGGAGTATCGATCGCTCACCGCTCGTCTGATCACGACGCAGTGCCTAGAGGAGTGCCGAGTGATCGATGCCGTGGCCCCGCCCCACTCGCGTTGAAAAGACCAGGGGATGGACAAGACAGAGAAAGGCTGGGCTGTATCCTCTGCTTCCTTCCATGCCAGTGACACCCGCTTTTTCCTCTGCACAGATAACAACTTCGTACAAAGCTGTTTGCATCCACCATTTAATCCCTGCAGCTAGGATTATTAGTTCTCCCTATTTTACAGAGAGCGAAACTGAAGCTCAGTGATTAAAGTGGCCACATACTTGTACTTTTGGAAAGTCAGATCCACAATTACCCACGAGCAAGTGCTACATCCACAGTGAGAAGGCAAGTGGCCAGAGGACACACTCCTGCCACGTTTGCTTTGATGTCGAGTGGTGCAGGGTCACTGGGACTTTGTGTTTTGAGCACACTCCTATGGACTCCAAGTATGCAGGCCTTTTGCAGCATTGCACAGAGGCATGGAAAGTTATGTTCATACTGAGCTTGGGGTCTGAGTAGAAAACAGGCTTGCTCAAGATCAGTTCATAGATTAGTGGATTCTAGGTACTGTGCTTTAAAAATACTAAGATTGTAGCTATTGTAATGATTATGATCGTCCCTATTTGAGGGAGTATGTTAATCCACTTTCACGCTGCTGATACAAAGACATACCTGAAACTGGGCAATTTACAAAGAAAAAGGGGTTTAATGGATTCACAGTTCCACATGGCTAGGGAGGCCTCACAATCATGGTGGAAGGTGAAAGGCACGTCTGACATGGCGGAACACAAGAGAAGATGAGAACCAAGTGAAAAGGGAAACTGTCAGTCCTCTGAGCCCAAGCCTGCGTGTATACATCCAGATGGTCTGAAGTAACTAAAGAATCACAAAAGAAGTGAAAATGACCTGTTCCTGTCTTAACTGATGACATTACCTCGTGAAATTCCTTCTGCTGGCTCAGAAGCTCCCCCACTGAGCACCTTGTGACCCCCACCCCTGCCGGCCAGAGAACTACCCCCTTTGACTGTAATTTTCCATTACCTACCCAAATCCTATAAAATGGCCCCACCCCATCTCCTTTCACTGACTCTCTTTTTGTACTCAGTCCACCTGCACCCAGGTGAAATAAACAGCCTTGTTGCTCTCACAAAGCCTGTTTGGTGGTCTCTTCACACGGACATGTGTGAAATTTGGTGCCGAAGACTCGGGTCAGAAGGACTCCTTCGGGAGACTGGTCCCCTGTCCTCTCCTCTGTGAGGAGATCCACCTACGACCTCAGGTCCTCAGACCAACCAGTCCAAGGAACATCTCACCAATTTCAAATCGGGTAAGCGGTCTTTTCACTCTCTTCTCCAGCCTTTCTTGCTACCCTTCAATCTCCCTCTCTTGCTACCCTTCAATCTCCCTGTCCTTCTGATTCCAGTTCTTTTTCCTCTCTAGTAGAGGCAAAGGAGACACATTCTATCCATGGACCCAAAACTCCGGCTCCCATCACGGACTCGGGAGACAGTCTTCCCTTGGTGTTTAATGACTGCGGGGACGCCTGCCTGATTATTCACCCACACTCCATTGGTGTCTGATCACCGTGGGGACGCCTGCCTTGGTCATTCACCCACATTCCCTTGGTGGCAAGTCAATTGCGGGGACACCTGCTTTGGCTGCTCACCCACATTGCAGCCCAGGGCTGCTCACCCACCCCCTTCTCCGTGTCTCTACCTTTCTCTTTAACTTATCTCCTTCACTATGGGCAACCTTTTGCCCTCCATTCCTCCATCTTCTCCTTTAGCCTATGTTCTTAAAAACTTAAAACCTCGGCCGGGCGCGGTGGCTCAAGCCTGTAATCCCAGCACTTTGGGAGGCCGAGATGGGCGGATCACGAGGTCAGGAGATTGAGACCATCCTGGCTAACACGGTGAAACCCCATCTCTACTAAGAAATACAAAAAATAGCCGGGCGAGGTGGCAGCGCCTGTAGTCCCAGCTACTCGGGAGGCTGAGGCCGGAGAATGGCGTGAACCTGGGAGGCGGAGCTTGCAGTGAGCTGAGATCCGGCCACTGCACTCCAGCCTGGGCTACAGAGCAAGACTCGGTCTCAAAAAAAAAAAAAAAAAAAAAAACTTAAAACCTCTTCAACTCTCACCTCACCTAAAACCAAGCGTCTTATTTTCTTCTGCAACACTGCTTGGCCCCAATACAAGCTCTATAATGGTTCTAAATAGCCAGAAAATGACACTTTTGATTTCTGCATTTTACAAGACCTGGTTGATTTTTGTCAAAAAAATGGGCAAATAGGTCTGAGGTGCCTGATGTCCAGGCATTCTTTTACACATTAGTCCCTCCCTAGTCTCTGCTCCCAATGTGACTCATCCCAAATCTTTCTTCTTTCTCTCCTGTATGTTCCTTCAGTCTCCACCCCAAGCGCTGAGTCTTTTGAATCTTCCTTTTCTACAGACCCATCTGATCTCTCCTCCCCAGGCTGTTCCTTGCCTGGCCGAGTCAGGTCCCAATTCTTCCTCAGCCTCCGCTCCCCCACCCTATAATCCTTTTATCACCTGCCCTCCTCACACCTGGTCCGGCTTACGGTTTCATTCTGCAGCTAGCCCTCCCTGACCTGCCAACAATTTCCTCTTAAAAAGGTAGGTGGAGCTGAAGCCATAGCCAAGGTTAATACTCCTTTTTCTTTATCCGACCTTTCCCAAATCAGCTAGCGTTTAGGCTCTTTTTCATCAAATATAAAAACTCAACCCAGTTCATGGCCCATTTGGCAACAACCCTTGGACGGTTTATTGCCCTAGACCTGGAAGGGCCAGAAGGCCGTCATATTCTCAATAGACATTTTATTACCCAACCCACTCCTGACATTAGAAAAAGCTCCAAAAATTAGATTCTGGCCCTCAAACCCCACAACAGGACTTAATTAACCTTGCCTTCAAGGTGTACAATAATAGAGAAGAGTTAAAATTACTTGTCTCTGCTGTGAGACAAAACCCAGCCGCACCTCCAGTACACAAGAACTTCAAAATGCCTAAGCCACTGCAGTCAGGCATTCCTACAGCACCGCCTCCCTCAGGATCTTGCTTCAAGTGCCAGAAATCTGGCCACTGGGCCAAGGAATGCCTGCAGCCCGGGATTCCTCCTAAGTCGTGTCCCATCTGTGCGAAGCCTCACTGGAAATCAGACTGTCCAGCTTGTCCAGCAGCCACTCCCAGAGCCCCTGGAACTCTAGCCCAAGGCTCTCGGACTGACTCTTTCCCAGATCTTCTTGGTTTAGCAGCTGAAGACTGACGCTACTCAATTGCCTTGGAAGCCTCCTGGACCATCACAGATGTGGGGAAAAGAAAGATCAGATTGTTACTGTGTCTATATAGAAAGAAGTAGACATAAGAGACTCCATTTTGTTCTGTATTTGAGATGCTGTTAATCTGTGACCCTACCCCCAGCCTTATTCTTGCAAGAGACATGTGCTGTGGTGACTCAAGGTTTAAAGGATTTTGGGCTGTGCAGGGTGTGCTTTGTTAAACAAGTGCCTGAAGGCAGTATGCTTGTGAAAAGTCATCACCATTCTCTTAATCTCAAGTACCCAGGGACACACTGCCAAAGGTCGCAGGGACCTCTGCCTAGGAATGCTAGGTATTGTCCAAGGTTTCTCCCCATGTGATAGTCTGAAATATGGCCTCGTGGGAAGGGAAAGGCCTGATCATCCCCCAGCCTGACACCCGTGAAGGGTCTGTGCTGAGGAGGATTAGTATAAGAGGAAAGAAGGCCTCTTGGTGGTTGAGATAGAGAAAAGCATCTGTCTCATGCCCGTCCCTGGGCAATGGAACATCTCGGTGTAAAACCCGATTGTATGTTCTGTTTACTGAGAAAGGAGAAAACTGCCTTAGGGCTGAAGAGCAATGCTGCTCTTTATGCACTAAAAAGGTTTATGGAGATGTTTACATATGCATATCAAGGCACAGCACTTTTCCTTAAACTTATGTCACAGAGATTTTTATTCATATGTCTTACTGCTGACCTTCTCCCTACGATGATCATATTATCCTGTCACTTCCCTTTTTCTAAGATGGTAAAGATAATGATCAATAAATACTGAGGGAACTCAGAGACCGGTGCCTGAGTGCCGGTCCCCTGGGCCCACTTTTTCTTTCTCTATACTTTGTCTCTGTGTCTCATTTCTTTCCTCAAGTCTCTCATTCCCCCAATGAGAAACGCCCATAGGTGAGGAGGGGCAGGCCACCCCTTCAACAGACACTTTAGGTAACTCTTACAGTGGAGAGTAAGTCCGTCGCCTGCTTAATCAATATGGAGGCTACCCACTCCACATTACCTTCTTTTCAAGGGCCTGTTTCCCTTGCCTCCATGACTGTGTGGGTATTGACGTCCAGGCTTCTAAACCTTCTAAACCTCTTAAAACTCCCCAACTCTGGTGCCAACTTGGACAATATTCTTTTATGCATTCCTTTTTAGTTATCCCCACCTGCCCAGGTCCCTTATTAGGTTGAGACATTTTAACTAAATTATCTGCTTCCCTGACTAGGAATATAGGCTACAGCCACACCTTATTGCTGCACTTTCTCCAGTTCAAAGCCTCCTTCACATCCTCCCTTTGTATCTCCCAACCTTAATCCAGAAGTATAGGAAACCTCTACTCCCTCCTTGGTGACCAATCATGCACCCCTTACCATCTCATTAAAACTTAATCACCCTTACCCCGCTCAGTGCCAGTATCCCATCTCACAGCAGGCTTTAAAAGGATTAAAGACTGTTATCACTTGCCTGTTACAGCATGGCCTTTTAAAGCCTATAAACTCTCCTTACAATTCCCCCATTTTACCTGTCCAAAAACCAGACAAGTCTTACAGTTTAGTTCAGGATCTGCGCCTTATCAACCAAATTGTCTTGCCTATCCAACCCATGGTGCCAAACCCATATACTCTCCTATCCTCAATACCTCCCTCCACAACCCATTATTCTGTTCTAGATAAACCTAGCTGACCCTATAGATCCTAAATCCTTTCACCACTCCTCTTTCCATTCCTTAAAAACAGCCCTAGAAGCTGCTCACACACTATCTTTCACTAACTCATCCCAACTCTTTTCATTACACACAGCCAAAGTACAAGGCTGTGTGGTCAAAATTCTTACACAAGAGCTGGGACCATGCCCTGTAGCCTTTCTGTCCAAACAACTTGACCTTACTGTTTTAGGCGGGCCCCCATATTATTCGTGATACCACACCTGACCCCCATGACTGTCTCTCTCTGATCCACCTGACATTCACTCAGTTTCCCTATATTTCCTTATTTCCTGTTCCTCACCCTGATCACACTTGGTTTATTGATGGCAGTTTCACCAGGCCTAATTGCCACTCACCAGGAAAGGCAGGCTATGCTATAGTATCTTCCACAGCTATCATTGAGGCTACTGCTGTGCCCCCTTGCACTACCTCTCTGAGGCATGTTTGAGATCCACAGCCCCTCTATAACCCATTATTCTGTTCTGGATCTCAAACATGCTTTCTTTACTATTCCTCTGCACCCTTCATTCCAGCCTCTCTTCACTTTCACTTGGACTGACCCTGACACCCGTCAGGCTCAGGAAATTACCTGGGCTGTACTGCTGCAAGGCTTCATGGATAGTCACCACTACTTCAGTCAAGCCTAAATTTCTTCCTCATCCGTTACCTATCTTGACATAATTCTTCATGAAAACACACGTGCTCTCCCTGCTGATCGTGTCCGGTTAATCTCCCAAACCCCAACCCCTTCTACAAAGCAACAATTCCTTTCTTTCCTAGGCATGGTTAGATACTCCACCTTTGGATACCTGGTTTTGCCATCCTAACAAAACCATTATGTAAACTCACCAAAGGAAACCTAGCTGACCCCATAGATCCTAAATCCTTTCCCCACTCCTCTTTCTGTTCCTTGAAGACAGCTTTAGAGACTGCTCCCACCCTAGCCCTCCCTGACTCATCCCAACCCATTTTTCATTACACACAGCTGAAGTGCAGGGCTGTGTGGTTGAAATTCTTACATAAGGTCTGGGACCGCGCCCTGTGGCCTTTTTATCCGAACAACTTGACCTTACTGTTTTAGCCTAGCCCCTATGTCTGTGTGCGGCGGCTGCTGCTGCCTTAATACTTTTAGAGGCCCTCAAAATCACAAACTATGCTCAACTCACTCTCTACAGCTCTCATAACTGCCAAAATCTATTTTCTTCCTCACACCTGACATATATACTTTCTGCCCCCTTCCACTACCTCTCAGCAAGCCAAACTCATTGTCTTAATTTGAGCCCTCACTCTTGCAAAAGGACAATGTGTCAATATTTATACTCACTCTAAATATGCCTTCCATATCCTGCACCACCATGCTGTTATATGGGCAGAAAGGGTTTCCTCACTACATAAAGGTCCTCCATCATTAATGCCTCTTTAATAAAAACTCTTCTCAAGGTTGCTTTAATTCCAGAGGAAACTGGAGTCATTCACTGCAAGGGCCATCAAAAGGCATCAGATCCCAGCGCTCAGGGCAGCGCTTATGTTGATAAGGTAGCTAAAAAAGCAGCTGGCACTCCAACTTCTATCCCTCACAGCAGTTTTTCTCCTTCTCAGCAGGTCATTCCCACCTACTCCCCCACTGAAACTTCCACCTATCAGTCTCTTCCCACACAAGGCAAATAGTTCTTGGACCAAGGAAAATATCTACTTCCATCCTCACAGGCCCACTCTATTCTGTCGTTATTTCATAACCTCTTCCATGTAGGTTACAAGCTGCTAGCCCGCCTCTTAGAATCTCTCCTTTCCTTTCCATCGTGGAAATCTATCCTCAAGGAAATCACTTCTCAGTGTTCCATCTGCTATTCTACTACTCCTCAGGGATTGTTCAGGCCCCCTCCCTTCCCTACACATCAAGCTTGGGGATTTGCCCCTGCTCAGGACTGGCAAATTGACTTTAGTCACATGCCCCGAGTCAGGAAACTAAAAAACCTCTTGCTCTGGGTAGACACTTTCACTTTCACTGGATGGCCTTTCCCACAGAGTCTGAGAAGGCCACCACCGTCATTTCTTCCCTTCTGTCAGACGTAATTCCTTGGTTTGGCCTTCCCACCTCTATACAGTCCGATAACGAACCTGCCTTTACTAGTCAAATCACCCAAGCAGTTTCTCAGGCTCTTGGTATTCAGTGAAACCTTCATACCCCTTACCATCCTTAATCTTCAGGAAAGGTAGAACAAACTAATGGTATTTTAAAAACACACCTCACCAAGCTCAGCCTCCAACTTAAAAAATAAAAAAAGGACTCTGTCAAGGATAGAGCCCAAAAACTGACCGAGCAAGCAAGTAATTATGCTGAACTCCCTTGAACACTCTCTAATTGGATGTCCTGGGTCCTCCCAATTCTTAGTACTTTAATACCTATTTTTCTCCTTCTCTTAATTTGGACCTTGTGTCTTCCATTTAGTTTCTCAATTCATACAAAACTGCATCCAGGCCATCACCAATCATTCTACACGACAAATGCTCCTTTTAACAACCCCACAATGTCGCCCCTTACCACAAAATCTTCCTTCAGCTTAATCTCTCCCACTCTATGTTCCCACACCGCCCCTAATCCCGCTTGAAGCAGCCCTGAGAAATGTCGCCCATTATCTCTCCATACCATCCCCCAAAATTTTCACTGACCCAACACTTTAAGACTATTTCATTTTTCTTATTAACATAAGAAGACAGGAATGTCAGGCCTCTGAGCCCAAGCCTGCACGTATACATCCAGATGGCCTGAAGTAACTGAAGAATCACAAAAGACGTGAAAATGGCCTGTTCCTGTCTTAACTGATGACATTACCTTGTGAAATTCCTACTCCTGGCTCAGAAGCTCCCCATCTGAGCACCTTGTGACCCCTGCCCCTGCCAGTCAGAGAACTACCCCCTTTGACTGTAATTTTCCATTACCTACCCAAATTCTATAAAACAGCCCCGCCCCATCTCCCTTCGCTGACTCTCTTTTTGTACTCAGCCCACCTGCACTCAGGTGAAACAAACAGCCTTGTTGCTCACACAAAGCCTGTTTGGTGGTCTCTTCACACGGACGTGCACGAAGGAAACCCCTTATAAAACTATCAGATCTCGTGAGTCTTATTCACTACCAGGAGAACAGTGTGGGGGGAATCTCCTCCATCATTCAGTTATCTCCCACTGGGTCCTTCTGCAACACGTGGGAATTATGGGAGCTACAATTCAAGATGAGATTTGGGTGGGGACACAGCCAAACCATATCAGGGAGGGAGAAGTAAAGCACAGAAAGATCTCCTAACCCACGAGGCTCACTGAGATGCTGGTGTTTGAACCCAGCAGCCACAGGTTCAGAATCCTCATGGTTATGTGCTACACTAGGTTACCACCCTTGAGTAGTGACAACGTTGAATTTTCCCTGAGTCTTGTGTCCCTGGGACAAAGTAAAGATAAAGGGAATTGCTCTCACCCTTTTATGTTCTGGAAAAAAGTTTACTGCAAAGAATCGGCCCTCCCCAATAGAACTTAGATAAGACTCCACTGCAGGACACCACCCCCATTGTTTACCTGTGAGAGCAGGTAAACAAGACACAGACCCTCTGATTCTCGTTGTCTTATAATTGATTACCTGAACTGCTTGTCCCACTAATCAATCCTTATAAAATGCTTGTTAACCACTTTGGTTAAGATTCCTTCCTTCCTCTGGGTCCCTGAACTTTGGCTCACCCTGGGCCTGAGCCAGCAGACAGCCCAGCCTCAGAATAGGCTGGCTTCAGGTTGATATATTCTCTGATCTACTAACCCATCATGTCACCCTTTCACGCCACTTCCAGGTTCTTTCTAGCCTTGTTTTCTCCTTCCTATAAAAGAAAAGCTCTTTTTGGCCTAACTCTTGTGACCACAGCATACTCTCTTTTGCAATAGTCTCTCTCCCCCTGTTATAATATTCCTTCCTGTCCCTTGCAATAATCCTTTCAAATAAAAGTCACTCTTTTTTTGTTTGTTTGTTTTGTTTCCTTCAAATGGGATTTTTCTTTTCCTTTTTAAAAATTTTTTTTATTAGACTTTAAGTTCTGGGTTACATGTGCACAACATGCAGGTTTGTTACATAGGTATAGGTGTGCCATGTTGGTTTGCTACACCCATCAACTCATCATTTACATTAGGTATTTCTCCTAATGCTATCCCTCCCCCAGCCTGCCACCTTCCAACAGGCCACGGTGTGTGACGTTCCCCTCCCTGTGTCCATGTGTTCTCATTGTTCAACTCCCACTTATGAGTGAGAACATGGGTGTTTGGTTTTATCTTCTTGTGTTACTTTGCTGAGAATTATGGTTTCCAGTTTCATCCATGTCCTTGTAAAGGACATGAACTCATCCTTTTTTATGACTGCATGGTGTTCCATGATGCATCATATGTGCCACATTTTCTTTATCTAGTCTATCATTGATGGGCATTTGGATTGGTTCCAAGACTTTGCTATTGTAAACAGTGCTGCAAAAAACATATGTGTGTGTGTGTCTTTGCAGTAGAATGTACAAAAATCACAAGCATTCCTATACACCAATAACAGACAGAGAGTCAAATCATGAGTGAACTCCCATTCAATAAAATACCTAGGAATCCAACTTAAAAGGGATGTGAAGGACCTCTTCAAGGAGAACTACAAACCACTGCCCAAGGAAATAAAAGAGAACACAAACAAATGGAAGAACATTCCATGCTCATGGATAGGAAGAATAAATATCATGAAAATGGTCATACTACCCAAAGTAATTTATAGATTCAATGCTATCCCCATCAAGCTACCACTGACTTTCTTCACAGAATTGGAAAAAACTACTTTAAACTTCATATGGAACCAAAAAAGAGCCTGCATAGCCAAGATAATCCTGAGCAAAAAGAACAAAATGGAGGCATCATGCTACCTGACTTCAAACTATACTACAAGGCTACAGTAACCAAAACAGCATGGTACTAGTACCAAAACAGATATATAGACCAATGGAACAGAACAGAGTCCTCAGCAATAACACCACACATCTACAACCATCTGATCTTTGACAAACCTGACAGAAACAAGCAATGGGGAAAGGATTCCCTATTTAAAAAATAGTGCTGGGAAAACTGGCTAGCCATATGCAGAAAACTGAAACTGGACCCCTTCCTTACACCTTATACAGAAATTAACTCAAGATGGATTAAAGACTTAAATGTAAGACTTAAAACCATAAAAACCCTAGAAGAAAACCTAGGCAGTACCATTCAGGACACAGGGATGGGAAAAGCCACTCTTTACTAGGTCTGATTTTGTTTTGACAGTAGATGGGCAGTTACTCTACAAAGACTACAGTAGGGTGGGCACTAGAATCTCCAACTTGCCCAGACAGGCACCACAGCAAGGGCCAAAGGAGAATCAACTCTGGGACCCCCTGATTCCAGAAGCCACAGTGTTCAGGAACTGGCTGTTAATGGTGAGTACGGAGTGCTGCCAGTCAGGCAGAGACAAACACCCCTTTTACCAGCTTGTTTGTGTTTTTAAAACTGGCTTGTTGAAATGAATTACGGGCGCAGATGAAATGTTTTCTTAAAAGAACCACAATTTTTCACCACAGGGTTTCACTTCCTGTAGTCTCTTTGCCAGTCCCCCCGCCTCCTGTCATTCCCAGCAGCCTTAGAATTGGCCATTAAGCTGACAGACCCATTTGAATGCTGCAAAAGGCATTGAACAGAAAAAGGCATCATTTAGGCCCATATTTGTGATTTTTCTCCATTTGATCCGAAGCCTGTAATTTAAATACATCCAAGTGTGCTGGGAACATTCATGACTTAATTATCAAATTTATTTAAAATATATACATACAAACAAAGCTCCAAACTTGCAAACAACTTTTATCTTGGCCGTGAAAGAGACATTTAATTTACTTCAATTGCTTAAAAATAGACATGAAAACCTCCCACGTCTTGGCTCTTCCACTGATGCCACCTGAATTTTCCAGGTGCAGGACTGCTCACTTAGTTACTCTGTGCTTTCAATTTCATTTCAGCATGTGACCTTCAGCAGGGAGCTAGCAAGCCTAAAATGACCTTGTGTGAAGACTGAGAACAAAATACCAGGTGTTTTGTTGAGTGGGTTCCCCTGGGGTAGAAGCAAAAAGCCCCCAACATAAAGTCAGGCAGACCAGGATACTTTCTGTCTGAGGCTCAGTGTCCACCTCTGAAGCGGCTATGTTGTCTGGGATATATACCCTGGGGTTCGTTGTTGCAGTCAGGAAAATTTAGGACATGGACACACATGAGGAGGCTGGGAGCGGAGGTTTAATAGGTAGAAGAGGAGAGAAAGAGAAACAGCTTCCTCTATTGAGGAAGGGGTGTCTGAGTGGAAAAGACTGACTGGCAGCAAATGTGCAAATTTTATAGTCCAGTTTGAGGAGGTGGTGTCTGATTTACACAGGGCTCATAGATTGGTTCCATCAGGTATGACGTTTACATAGTGCATGCAGAAGGCTGGTCACCTCACCCTTATCTTATTATGCAAATGGGCTTTCCAGTTGATCAGCGCCATCTTGTCTGCTCCTGTGGCTGGCGGAGAAGGGAAGATGGAGCTACCATCTTGAAAATGTCTAGTTGTTAGTTCCTGCCCTCACTCACCCATGCAAGCTCCCAGCTTGCTTGTCTATATCTGCAGCTCAACTTTATAGGCTGCTCTTTGTTCGAAAATGATTTGGGGCTGCTTTTCATTAAAAAGAAAAGTCTTTCACAGGGTAAAAGGCTATCTGCCTAAGTGATTTCTTCTTAATTTCTGTATCACCTCCATGAAATAAGTATTGTGAACCCTAAATATCTGAGACAAGCCTCAGTCAATTTAGGAAGTTTATTTTGCCAAAGTTAAGGACGGGCCTGTGACACAGCCTCAGGAGGTCCTGATGACATGTGCCCAAGGTGGTTGGGGCACAGCTTAGTTTTATCCATTCTAGGGAAACATGAGACATCAATCAGCATGTGTGAGATGTACATTGGTTTGGTCTGGAAAGGCGGAACAACTCGAAGCAGGAAGGGGGTCTTCCAGGTCATAGGTGGATAAGTGACACATCGTTGCATTCTTTTGAGTTTCTGATTAGCCTTTTCAAAAGAATCCATCAGATATGCATTTATCTCCGTGAGCACAGGGATGACTGTGAGTTCTGTCTGTCCTTAGTCCATAAGAAAATCCCTTGTGGACAAATTGTGAGGAGGTATGTAGCTTTTTTATCTTACTAGCCATCTTCTTTAGGAATAGAACAGGAGGCCGGTTTGCCCTAAGCCGTTTCCAGCTTGACTTTTCCCTTTGCCTTAGTGATTTTGGGATCCTGAGATTTATTTTCCTTTTACAGTATGATAACCGACCTCCCCAGGAGGAAGTGATGGTTAGATAAGGCAGTTAAATGTCACAAGCTACTCCCTGTTCTCCCGTCTGTCCCAGAATCTGTTTATTCCAACCCTCTGCTCACCTACTGGTAATGGCACAGGTCGCCCTTCCGGTTCTGTGTCCAAGGACCCCTGTGGGCGGTGTGGAAATTCTTAAAATACAGGTTCTTGGGTACTGCTCCTGGATATTTTGATTCAGTAGTTCTGGAGTCAGGTGCAGCTACTAGCCAGCAGCCTGGCCAGGATTTCTCATTTTCACTGACTTTTCAGAAAACTCAGAGGGAGATGGCACCCACATTTTTGGAAATGTAGCTGATGCCTGGAGAAGTAGAGCTAAGGATGGAAGAGGGTTCTGGAAACTGCATAAAGTTGACCTAAATTTCAGGCCCAGAGCTTCATGGCTGGGGCTGGGTCCTCTGGCTGCTGGTGTAAGACCCTTTTCCATCAGTCCTTCTTTGTGTCTTCACGTGGAGCCACAATCCAGGCCACAGCCAGCCCAAAGCTCCCAGTCAAGACAGCTTCAAGCATTAGCTTCCTTATAGACCAAACACTACAAAACGACCACCTTCCCCTAGCGCACCCCAGGAGACATTCTTTTAAGCCCTTAAAAGACAAAAGATCTTGCTTGCCCACACCTACCTCTAAAATAGGAACCTGTCACTCTTTACTCACTAATTCAACAAATATTTGTCAAGCGTGGTGCTTGATGTGCTTGATCATTTATTAAGTGACCAATAAGATGCTGGAAGTGGTGGTTCATACCTGTAATCCCAGCATTTTGGGAGGCTGAGGCGGAGGATCACTTGAGCTCAGGAGTTCTAGACCAGTCTGGGCAACATAGCGAGACCTTGTCTCACTAGAAATCAGAGAAGGTAGCCACGTGTGGCAGTGCACGCCTATAGTCCCAGCTACTTAGGAGGCTTGAGCCTTGGAGGTTGCAGCCATAGTGAACCATGATCACACCACTGCACTCCAGCCTGGGCAAGAGTGAAACCTTGTCTCAAAACAAAACAAAACAAAACAAAACAAAAAACCCCATAAAGTGCATGTTTTTCTTTTTCTCATTTATTAAATCATTTGTGCTGTAAATATTTATTGAGCATATATTTCATGCCAGGCATTGGGCTAAGTGCTTGTATCAGTAGTCTGTTACCACAAATAATGCTATGTAGCAAATCATTCCAAAACTCAACAGTTTAGAACAAAAGTCTGTGGACTGACTGGGAAGTTTGCTCGTCTGGGTCAGGCTCTGCTGACCTTAGTGGAGCTTGCTCATGTGAGAGTGGCCTCATTCCAATGGCTGGCATCAGCTAGTTGTTGGCTAGGGCAATGAGACCACTAGATTAGCAGTCAGCTATTGGGCTTGTACACATGACAGTGGCTTCCAAGAGGGGGAGCAGGAACTGCAAGCCTCTTAACCCATAAATGGCACAAATCACTTCAGTGGGCTAAATCCAGTAGCATTCTATTGGCCAAAGTCACAAAACTAGTCAGATTCCAAAGTTAAGGAGAATCCACTATCTTTTTTCTTTTCTTTTTTTAGAGTCAGGGTCTCACTCTATCGCCCAGGCTGGAGTACCGTGGTGTGATCATAGCTCACTGCAGCCTCAACCTCCTGGGCTCAAGTGATCCTCCCAGCCCAGTCTTCCGAGTAGCAGAGACAACAGATGTACACCACCATGCCTAGCTAGTTTTTTTTTTGGAAATGGACTCTAGCTCTGTCATCCAGGCTGGAGTGCAGTGGCACAATCTTGGCTCCTGTGCAACCTCCACATTTCCAAAAAGGTGGGTGCCATCTCCCTCTGAGTTTTCTGGAAAGCCAGTGAAAATGCAAAACCCTGGCCAACCTGCTGGCTGGTAGCTGGACCTGACTCCAGAACCACTGAATCGAAATATCCAGAAGCAGTACCTGAGAACCTGTTTAAGTGATTCTCCTGCCTCAACCTCCCCAGTAGCTGGGATTACAGGCGCACATCACCACGCCCAGCTAATTTTTGTATTTTTAGTAGAGATGGGGTTTCACTGTATTGGCCAGGCTGGTCTCGAACTCCTGACCTCATGATTCGCCTGCCTTGGCCTCCCAAAGTGCTGGGTTTACAAGTGTGAGCCACCGCGCCCGGCCAGCCTGGCCAGTTTTTAACTTAATTTTTTTTATAGAAGTCGAGGGGTCTCACTGTGTTACCCAGGCTGGTCTCAAACTCCTGGCTTCAAGTGGTCCACCTGCCTCAGTCTCCCAAAGTCCTGGGATTACAGTAATGAGTCACGGCAGCTGACAGAGAATCTATTACTTGATGGGAGAGGCTTTAAGTCACATTTCAGAAGGCTTGGGTATGGGTGAAGGATGATGTAAAGTTTTGGTGTGATTTTTGCAGTGGACAGACACACAAATCCCTGCCCGTGTTCTGGTGGTGGGAAACAGGAAATTAGAAAATTATATGCATTGTTATATATATTATGACTCAAGCAGGGGAGGGGGGACAATGGTGCTATATGTGTGTGTGGTGAGGGCTGCTGGTACTGGTTTGCATGGAATGCTCAGACCCTCTCTGATAAGGTGACACCTGAGCTGCCACCTGAAGGAGGTGAGAGAGCAAGTCATATGGGCTATGTGTGGTGAGACAGTTCCAGGCACAGGGAACAGCAGGTGTGCTGGGCATCTAAAGAAGGAGCACAGAGGTCGTCGTGGTTGGTGGTGGGGAGCAAAAGTTGGGGAGTAGAAGCTGATGATGTCAGAGAGATAACTTGGGGGCAACTCTTGCAGGGCTTTGCTGGATGTCGTTAGGACTTAGGCTTTTGCTATGGGTGAAATGGGAAGCCCTTGGAGGGTTTTGAACAGAAGAGTGACATGATCTGAGTTAGATTTTAGGAACTCACAGTCCTAAACAATTAAAGATGTAATATTAATAAATACACCGGGCGCAGCAGCTCACACCTGTTATTTCAGTACTGTGGGAGGCTGAGGGAGGCGGATTGCTTGAGGCTGGGATTTCGAGAGCAGCCTGGGCAACATAGCAAGACCCTGTCTCTATAAAAAAATTTAAAAAGACCAGCTAATGGTAGCACATGCCTGTAATCCAAGCACTTTGGGAGGCTGAGGCTGGTGGATCACTTGAGGTCAGGAATTTGAGACCAGCCTGGCCAATATGATGAAACCCTGTCTCTAGCAAAAATTCGGCCAGGCATGGTGGCTCACACCTGTAATCCCAGCACTTTCGGGGAAGCTGAGATGGGCAGATCACCTGAGGTTGGGAGTTCGAGACCAGCCTGACCAACATGGAGAAACCCCATGTCTACGAAAAATACAAAATTAGCCAGGTATGATGGCGCAGGCCTGTGATCACAGCTACTCGAGAGGCTGAGGCACGAGAATCGCTGAACCCGGGAGGCAGAGTTTGCAGTGAGTGGAGATGGCGCCCCTGCACTCCAGCCGGGGCAACAAGAGTGAAACTCCGTCTCAACAACAACAACAAAAACTTAGCTGGGCGTGGTGGCGCATGCCTGTAGTTCTAGCTACTCGAGTGGCTGAGGTGAGAGGATTGCTCGAGCCCAGAACTTCAAGGGAGGCTGCAGTGAGCAGTGGGCTATGATCATGCCACTGCATTCCAGCCAGGGCAAAAGAGCAAGACCCTGACTCTAAAAAAAAGAAATAATAAATAGCAAGAACTGTGAGGAGTGTATCATGTTAGGTGACATGTGGAGAACCATAGGCACATGTCACAGGTTCAGATCAAAGGTAAAGAAGGGTGTGGCAGTTTTAAAAAATGACCACAAATGCTTTGATGCTCCTCCCTTCGAGTGGCAGGCTTGAGTGGGGTATGGCAGAGGTGACACTCTGGGTATTCTGAGGCTGGGTCATAGACAGCGGTGCAGCTTCTATTTGTTTGCTGGAGCACTCAGGAGCCTGGCGCTACGTCGTAAGGAGTCTTCCCAGCCCAGGAGATGGGCACTTGCATGAATGAACCTTTGGAAGGGTCTAGCCCCGAGCCATATGCATCTTCCCAGCTGAGCCCTAGACATCATAGAGCAGAGACCAGCTGTCTCCTCGGTGCCATTTTCCAACCCTTACAGTCTGCAAGCATAGGATAATGGTTATTGCATCCTGTTAAATTTTAAGACAGCACAGCAACAAATAACTGGAAAGGGGGTAATTCAGATACCTCGCCATGGAGAGGAGATTGTTCCAGGCAGAGAAAACAGTTGGTCTGCTGGGGTGGAGGCAGCAGAGACTGTGGCAGTGACTGAGAACAGAACTCCCCAAAGTCTGGATGCTCCTGCTGGTGGTACAAGGGGTGACTGGGAAGCATTTTCTCCCATGCCAAGGAGGCATCGATGGGTTGCTGTTTTCGTCATTCCGTGAGGAATTTCAACCAAGTTTGCACATGTTCAGGCAATGACAACTATGTTACAATGGCCACCCAGTCTATAGCCATGACATGACATAATTGTCTGCAAGGTGCATTCAAATTTCAGATGTTAAAACGTGAAAAAAACGCCTCTGAGAATAGATAAGGAGGAGTGAGAAATAATATTAGGGGCTTGCAGAACATGGCAAGTACTGCAAAGGGGAAGATGGCTTGGGAGCAGGCACGTGGCAGGAGGCCAGGGAGATGACTGGACACAGATAGGCTTGCTCGACATCCCTGCAAACTGCCCCATAGGCAGTAAGCACCAGACGCAGGTCTGGCAGCCTCCAGGCCTCTCCCAGTGCTTTTTGTATCTCCAGTGCTCACCAGGATTCTTTTCAAAACCTGGACAGGACTGGAGCAGGGCAGGGTGAGGTTGGGGGAGTGATATGGTTTGGCTGGGTCTTCACCACCAAATCTCATCTTGAATTGTAATAATTGCCACATGTCAAGGATGGGGCCAGGTGGAGATAACTGAGTCATGGCAGTGGTTTCCTTCATACTGTTCTCATGGTAGTGAATAAGTCTCACGAGATCTGATGGTTTTATAAATGGGAGTTCCCCTGCACAAGCTCTTTTCCTGCCGCCATATAAGACGCGACTTTGCTCCTCATTTGCCTTCCACCATGATTGTGAGGCCTCCCCAGCCACGTGGAACTGTAAGACAATTAAACCTCTTTCTTTTATAAATTATCCAGTCTCTGTATGTTTTTAATAGCAGCATGAGAACAGATGAATACAGGGAGGAAGCTTAAAGCTCTGGGCTGTCTTGAGGGGTGCTATGGTTTGGATATGGTTTGTTCCTAGAGCTCATGTTGAAATTTGATGCCCAGTGTGGCCGTGTTGGGAAGGGGCCTAGTGAGCAGTGTTTGGGTTATGGGGGTGGATCCCTCATGAATGGCTTGTTACTGTTTTTATGGTAGTGAGTTCTTGCTCTGGCAAGACTGGATTAGTTCTCTTGGGAATGGATTAGTTCTCACAAGAGTGGGTTGTTTTAAAGCCAAGATACCCTTCATGTTTCCCCCCTTCCCATTGTATCTCCTTCCCCTTTGACCTTCTCCTCTGTGTTGTGATGCGGCCTGAAAGCCCCCACCAGAATCCAGGGTCATGCCCTTGAACTTCCCAGCCTGCAGAACCATGAGCTAATGAAACCTCTTTTCCTTATAAATTACCCAGTGTTGGTGGTAGACAGGTCTATGAAAACCTACTCCAAAGTCTGAGGAAGCTGAGAGGCCAAAGAAAGAGGCTGACAAATCCAGTTTCTTAGAAAGGAACATTTAATAGGGACTTACGAACAGAAGCCTTGTCTGTGTCTTGGGCAGCAGCAGGTCAAGATGGTGGATCCCCACACGGTTACCCCCTAGACCCAGGGCTTATTACCGTAGGGGAGGAGTGGTTTGGAAGGGATATGCAGGACAACTGAAGTATGCTTAACGTTAAGGTTGTATGACACAAGGGCAGGATTTACAGTAAGTACCTGCTCTTACACAAGGAACGAGGGATACACTGGAAATCTCAGAGACCTTCCTGGAACTAGAATTAATCAGAAGTCAACATGGCAGATTAGCATCCAAGATGGAGTTGCTTAGTATTCTTTTATAGCAACACAAAGCAAGAGGGAACAGCCTGGCCTCTGCTCCTCAATATTGTATTTATTTATTTATTTTAGAGATAGAGTCTTGCTCTGTCACCCAGGCTGAGTGCAGTGGCGCAATCATAGCTCACCGCAGCCTCCAACTCCTGGGTTCAAGTGATCCTCCCACCTCAGCCTGCCAAAGTGCTGGGATTATAGGTATGAGCCACCGTGCCTGGTCCTCAGCATTCTAGAGCATTCTAGTCCCCTCCACGTTGGACACTATTGGAAAGACACTGGGTGCTACCCAGCTGCCTCTTTGTCCTGCTGACCCCACTACAGGAGGTTTCTGGGAGCTGCATCCAACCTGGTGTGTTCATCCTGTGGTGGCTGCAGCAGAAGTAAGGGTGGAGCGTATGTCCCGTCCTATCCCGTGTCCACCAGGAGAGGCCCTCATAGTGGGAGGGGTGCATAGAGACAAACAGCTTGGCTGGTTTTCCACGGGGACTGAAGGGACCTTGATAATTATCATCATCATTCTGATTGACTCTGATTGTTTTTAACACTAGAAAAAGTCACCATTTCTTGAGTGTTTACCATGATTTGGGTGCTTTATGTATTAATGCAACGTCTCATTTGATCTCTTCAGGGTACTGGAGACGGTAGTAACAGCGCCATTTTAAAGAGGAGGACACTGAAGCCCAGGAAGTAAGTAACCTGCCTGAGGTCACACAGCTGATAAGATGTGGGAAAAGATATGGCCCCAGATGAGTCAGATTTCTTTCCTTTTCTCTCTCTCTTTTTTTTTTTTTGAGATGGACTCTCGCGCTGTCGCCCAGGCTGGAGTGCAGTGGCATGATCTTGGCTCACTTCAGCCTCCGCCTAGTGGGTTCAAGCGATTCTCCTGCCTCAGCCTCCCAAGTAGCTGGGATTATGGGTGCCTGCTGCCATGCCCTGCTAATGTTTGTATTTTTTAGTAGAGATGAGGTTTCACCATGTTGGCCAGGCTGGTCTCGAACTCCTGGTCTCAAGGGATCCACCCACCTTGGCCTCCCAGAATGCTGGAATTACAGACATGAACCACTTTACCTGGCCCCTTTTTTTTTTTTTTTTTTTTTTTTTTGAGACAGGGTCTCACTTTTTCACTTGGGGCTGGAATGCAGTGGCACGATCAAGGCTCATTGCAGCCTTGAACTCCCGGGCTCAAGTAATCCTCCTGCCACAGCCTCCAGAGTAGCTGGGACCGCATGCACATACCACCATGCCTGGCTAATTTTTTACTGTTAGTAGAGATGGGAGTCGCACTATATTGCCCAGTTTTGTCTTGAATTCCTGGGCTCAAGTGATCCTCCTGCCTTGGCCTCCTGAACTATTGGGATTACAGGTGTGAGTCATCACATCCGGCCAATATGTCTGATTTAAAAGCCTGTGCTCACACTTTGGGAGACCAAGGTGGGTCGATCACCTGAGGTCAGGAGTTCGAGACCAGCCTGGCAAACATGGAGAAACCCTGTCTCTACTAAAAATACAAAAATTAGCTGGGTGTGGTGGCAGGCACCTGCAATCCCAGCTACTCTGGAGGCTGAGACACGAGAATCACTTGAGCCTGGGAGACGGAGGTTGCAATGACCCAAGATTGCGCCACTGCACTCCAGCCTGGGTGGCAGAGTGAGACTCTGTCTCAAAAAAACAAAACAAAACAAAACAAAACAAAAAAAACATAACCTGTGCTCTTAAGAACCATTGCATTGCCATCATGTCATGTCCATTCCCTATGACTAGTCCTGGCTGTAGATTTCTTAGACTGTTGATTACTTAGAGCCTCATGTTCTATAGGAATCAGATCAATGCTAAGTGTCCTCAGGTCTTCAGAGGACTTATGTCTAGCGATGGAACCAGAGAAGCTGGGGTTTAAGTGATCAATGATGCCTATCAGTGCAATTCCACAAATATTTTTGCAAGCTCTCCCATGTGCTGGGCACTGTTAGACACTGCTAGGGGTGGAGTGAAGGTACAAAGATTAAAAGGTGCTCTTAAGGCCTTTCGGGAGATTAGCATTACTAGGGAAAACACATACAAAAACATAAACCTTAGTACATGTCATTATTACTGAATTGTGTTAGACATCACCGGGTTTTAAATTACAGAAATCCAACTCAAGTTATTCTAAGCAAGAAAGTAGACATTTATTGGCTTATATGACAGAAAATCTCAGGACTGGTCTGGCTTCAAGTACAGCAGAATCTAGGTGCTAAGGATGTTGTCACATCTTGACCACTCTTGCGTCATCTCCTGGCCTCTCTTTTCTTCTGAACCGACCTTATTCCCAGCTAGACTCTTTTCTTATGGTGGCCCCTGGCAGCCCCATGTTTGCTTAGCAACCCCAGAGGAAACAGAGTGCCTCTTTCCCGAGAGTTCTAGCAAAAGTCCCTGAGAAGACTGCCACTGCTTGGCATGTCACATGCAGATGCCTGAGCCAATCACTGTGCATGATGGTTGTGATGCTGTGACTGGCCAAGGCCAAGTACGTGTCCATCCTTAACTGAGAGTGGAAGTTGAGCAGTACCACTCACAAAAATTGAGGTGGTGTCACTAGGAGCAGGAGAACAGATGTGAGGCAGGCAAAACCACATATGTCCTGAACACAAGCCTTGAAGGCAGGAAGGGCCACGGAGTTCATCTTGTCTGATACCCTCATTTGATAGATGGGAAAGGCATGTTCGTTTAGAGCACAACTTTCAAATCCCATCTCTGCCACTTGGGAGGCCCTGAGCAATCTCTTTACTTCTCTGTGCCTCAGTTTCCTCATCTCTGAAACAGTTATAATAATGACATCATAGGGTTAATTGGAGGGATTCATTCACACAAATGCTGTAACATATTTAGAACAGGGTAGGCCAGGCATAGTGGGTTACACCCATAGCTCCAGCACTTTGGGAGGCCAAGGCAGGAGGATCGCCTGAGCTCGGGAATTTGAGACCAGCCTCAACAACACAGTGAGACTCCATCTCTACAAAAATTTTCGAAATTGGCCAGGCACAGTGGTTTGCACCTGTAGTTCCAGCCACTTAGGAGGCTGAGGTGGGAGTGATCACTTGAGCCCAGGAGTGTGAGACTGCAGTGAGCTATGATGGTGCCACCACACTCCAGCTTGGGTGACAAAGTGACAAAGTGAGATCCTGTCTGGAAAAAATGAAGAACAGTGTAAACATAGGAGGTGCTCAATAAGTGCTCATTGTCTCTCCTCTCTCCTCATACTGTTGCAAGATTCTTCAGGTGTTGCTTTTCTAGCCAGAAGCCTTTGTGGCTGGTAGCACCTTTGCCCAAGTTTTGCTCCGGTCCGCTGGGCTTGTTCCACTGACTCAGCCTGACAGGCTGCACTTGGCTTGTGCTACTAGCCCAGACGCCACGCCTGCCAAGGGTGAGCCAGGCATGGAGCAGCCAGGGGTGCGTGAGTGAGCGAGCATGGGGTCGGGCCACTGTGCACAGCTGGGCACACCAGCTGCTATGGCAGGATGGGCAGCTCCAGGCACTGGCACAGGCTTTGGCTCTGTGCAAGCCTACAGCTGTGTCTGACGCACTGCAAGTGGCTTCAACTGTGGGCATCCGCATCTAGACAAGGGGAACACAGGGGTGCCAGGGAGGTTGGAGATGCCGTAGAGCCCCAGGGAGGGTGTCACAGCTCCGTCTCAGGGAGCCCCTAGGTCTGGGCTCCCTGAAGGGCTTCAGCTCTTCTCTCCTTCTCGTCTCCCGCAATATGGCAAGCACGGGGGTATGTTTCAACTCTGTTTGTTTTACAGCTCTTTCAGTCCTGCCATTTGCTGGGTCCTGAGCTCTTGTCCTGCGTCCAGGAAGAATGAGGTACGAGGACAACTGGAGGGTGAGCAAGGCGAAGAGGTGCTTTATTGAGCGACACTACAGCTCTCAGGAGACCCAAAGTGGGTAGCGCCTATCCGCAGGCAGGTTGTCCTGACGGCTCTACGAATCTGGCTGAGTCCAGGATTTTTAATGGGCTTCAGAAGGGAGGAAGTGTGTTCCTCCCATGGATGGGCCCAGGAAAAGCACCGTAAGTTCTCACTCTGGGCTGCAGACTCCACCTGGAACTGACAGCCCAGCCCCCAGGCTTCAGGCTGGCCTGTCCCTGGCTTGAAGGTGGAGCTTCACTGGAGATCCACCCCTTTCCGCCCAGGAGCCTGTCTGCCTCCTGCTGCCATCTGTTTAATACATGTCATCCACGGTGCCCAGGCTGTTTATGCAAAGGGGCTCCTGCAGGCCCGTGCCAAGCTGCCCTCAGCTCCCCCTTGTCCTCCCTCCCATGTTTGTCAGTGACCAAAGTCTGGAGGGGGCCGAAATGGCAGGAGGCTGGTATGTCAGCACTGCCCCGAGTGTGCAACACCTGGCCGGGTTGTGACAGTCCCCGGGCTCAGCCACAACTTTGCTCTGAAATCGAAGTGAGCGCTGGGAGCAGGCACAGGCCAGACAGTAGGAGCAGGAACTTCTGAGCCTGTCGTGGTGGGGGCTTCCCTGGCCCCTGAGAGCTTAGGGATGCCCTGGTCTGGAGCCGTGGCTGGGCGGCTGCAGCGGTGCCGGAAGAGCACGGGGCTCCCACCCCACCATCTCAGAATGGGGCAGGCAGGAGCCCTGCCTGTTCCTGGCTCCCACCAGCTCTGTGGAGTGCACAGCCCTGGCTGCTTCTCCCCCACTGCAGCCAGTATCTTCACAGCGGCTGCTCCAAACAGGGCACCACTGGCATCAGTATCCTCAGGATCCCCTAGAGCCATCCACTCGTTCTCTGTCTCTGAAGTACTGTATTGATCCCTGTAATCCAGTATTGTCATTGTTTGCTGTCACCCTCTTGGCACTTGATTTCTTTCACTTGGATGTGAGTTCTTCAAGGGCAGGGACCATATCCTATGAATCTTGCGTTGCCAGTGCCCAGCACGTAGCAGAAGTCAGTGCAGAACCCACATCAACCACTGAAGTCGGTTTGCAGACCAGTTGTCCCATGTATCTAATGCTGAGTAACAACCTCAACATTTGTGGCTTCAAACAACATTTATTGTGAGCAAAAATCTATAATGTGAGCAGGGATTGGTGGAGACAGCTTGTCTGTGTTCCACTTGGTGTCAACACGGGAGCTAGAAGCCCAGAAGCTGAAGATATCTGAAAGGCCCCCCTCACATGCATGTCTGGCACCTGGGCTGGGAAGACTCAAATATCTGGGGGCTGGAACAGCTGGGGGTCGTTGTACATTTGTTCCTCTCTTCTCTTCTCTTCTCTTCTCCTCCCCTCCCCTCCCCTCCCCTCCCCTCCCCTCCCCTCAAGACAAGCTGTCTCCA
>NC_037688.1:57119840-57153260 GCF_003255815.1 Theropithecus gelada
ACCTCTCCTCTCCTCTCCTCTCCTCTCCTCTCCTCTCCTTTCCAAGGTCTCACTCTGTTGCCAGGCTGGAGTACAGTGGCATGAACAAGGCTCACTGCAGCCTCGACCTCCTGGGCTCAAGTGATCCTCTCACCTTAGCCTCCTGAGTAACTGGGACCACAGGGCCATGCCACCACACCTAACTAATTTTTTTTTTTTTTCTATTTTGTAGAAACGATGTCTCTCCATGTTGCCCAGGCTGGTCTCAAACTCCTGGGCTCAAGTGATCCTCCTGCCTCAGTCTCCCAAGTAGCTGGGATTATAGGCATAAGCCACCATGCCAAGCTAATTAATTAATATATATATATTTTTTTTGTAAAGACAAGGTCTTGCTGTGTTGCCCAGGCTGGTCTCGAACTCCTGAGCTCAAGCGATCCTCCCATCCCCAGCCTCCCAAAGTGTTGGGATTACAGGTGTGAGCCACCACGCCCAGCGGGGCATCTCTGTTTCCACTGTGTTCTCTCTGCATGGTCTGTTCAACAGGATGGCTTCAGACTCTATGACTTTTTTAAATTAAAAAATTCATTTCAGAATACATTTAGATTGACAGAAAAATCACAAAGCCAGTACAGAGATTTCCCATATATCCTGCATCCAGCTTTCCCTATGATTACTATCTTACATCGTATCGTGCATGTCCCACCATTAATGAACTTTTATTAATTATTAATTGATTTATTAATAAATTAATCAATTAATTGATACTTTTTATTTTTATAACTGAAGCTCATACTGTATTCAGATTTCCTGAGTTGTTATCTCATGTCCTTTCTCTCTTCCGGGATCCCATCCAGAACACCACATTACCTTGGTGGCCATGTCTCCTTAGACTTCTCTTAGCAGTGAGAGTTTCTCAGGCTTTCCTTGGTCTTCACGACCCTGACAGTCTTGAGTACTAGGCAGGTATTTTGTAGCATGTCCCTTGGCTGGGTTTTTCTGATGTTCTAATGGTTAGGCTGGGGTTATGGGTTTTGGGGTGAAGTACCCTTCTCATCACATCATATCAAGGGTACATACTATCTGGCTGGCTGCAGTGGCTTATGCCTGTAATTCCAGCACTTTGGGAGGCCGAGGTGGGCAGATCACTTGAGGCCAGGAGTTCAAGACTCGCCTGGCCGACACGGTGAAACCCCATCTCTACTGAAAATACAAAAATTAGCCAGATGTGATGACGCGCACCTGTAATCCCAGCTACTCAAGAGGCTGAGGCAGGAGAATCACTCGAAGCCAGGAGGCAGAGGTTGCAGTGAGCCAAGATCGCACCACTGCACTGCAGCCCAGGCAACAGAGCGAGACTCCCTCTCAAAAAAAAAAAAGAAAAGAAAAGGGTACATACTATCAACATGACTTACCACTGTGGATGTTAATCTTTTAAAAATTATTTTATTTTTAATTAAATTCTTTTTAACTTTTAAGTTCTGGGGTACATGTACAGGATACGCAGGTTTGTTATATAGGTAAACATACGTCATGGGGATTTGTTGTACAGATTATTTCATCACCCAGGTATTAAATTAAGCTTAGTACTCACTAGTTATTTTTTCTGATCTTCTCCCTCCTCCCCATTTCCTCCCTCCAATAGGCTCCAGTGTGTCGTTTCCCTCTATGTATCCATCTGTTCTCATCATTTAGCTGCCATAATTTTTTTTTTTTTTTTTAGTAGAGACAGGGTCTTGCTATGTTGCCCAGGCTGGTCTCCCAACTCCTGGGCTCAAGCATTCCTCCTGCCTCAGCCTCCCGAAGTGCTGAGGTTACAGGTGTGAGCCACTGCACCTGACCGATGTTATTTTCAGTCTCCTCAGGGGTGGAGGGCGGGGCATCTAAAAAATTATTTGGAATTATTCAGCATGGAAGATTTCTCCATTCTCTTTCCCATTTATTTATTATATAATCATTTATTAATGCCAATATTGACTCATGGTTATTTATTTTATACTCTGGGTTATAATCCAAGACTACTCTCTTTTTGTTTTTTGAGACAGAGCCTTGCTCTGTTGCCCAGGCTGGTGTGCAGTGGTGTGATCTCAGCTCACTGCAAACTCCGCCTCCTGGGTTCAAGTGATTCTTGTGCCTCAGCCTCCAGAGTAGCTGGGATTACAGGCATGTGCCATCATGCCTGGCTAATGTTTATATTTTTAGTAGAGATGGGGTTTCACCATGTTGGCCGGGCTGGTCTTGAACTGCAGACCTTAAGTGATCTGCGTGCCTTGGCCTTCCAAAGTGCTGGAATTACAGGCGTGAGCCACTGCGCCCAGCCAAGACTTTTAATTTTGTTGTTTAAATTGTTGTAGCTTTGGCCATTGGAAACTCCTTCACATTGGCACCCGTGGTGTGTGTGTGTGCACATATGTGTGTACTTCCTTACATTTTGATGCTACAATATGCTCCAGGCTCATCACGTATATTTCCTGCCCTAGTCCTCGAATCAGCCATTTTTCTTTTCTTTTCTTTTTTTTCTTTTATTGGAGAATGGTATTAGAAACCAAGATCTAGGTGTTAAGTGTGTTCATTACTCCTGGGGCATATGACCTTTTAAAACATTGCCTTGGAACTCATGGGGTTATCTTCTGCCATAATCTCAGGCCCACTCAGAATCAAGGGGAGAGGACGCAGACTGCTCCTTCCCTTTTGAAGGAGGCCTGTCATTGTCACATTGTAAGAGCTTGTGAGATGGGACAGATTGGTGTTGTCATCTTCGGATGATACTGTCTGTCACACCAGTGATGTTGTCGTCCGCCTAAGAATTCTTACTTTACATAACACATCTTTCCTCCCTGTCTGGTTTCTGTTTTGCCTCAGAGACTTTGTTTCCATGGTTTAGTTTTTCCTGCAGGTAATTTTAGTGGATACAGGGACGTACATTAAATAACATTGAGTCACATTGTGAAAGTAATTTCGTTTCCAATTCTCTCCTAATCCCTTTGCTAGAGTCAAGGAGAAGGTCTCAGCTTGGTGCTACAAATGTCTTTACCATGTTTATAACTCTTGCTAATTTCTTTTTTTAATGTTCTGGCTCAGAGCAGTCTTACAGCACAGCATCTTAGGTGGAATTTAATCATATGGCATTATGTGCTTTTGCAGTTATACTCTGCAGCAGAGACGCTTGCCACTTCCCAGGATGCAGGTGCATCCCCACATCTCCTAGTCCCCTGGGAGTTAGGCGGGGCCATGTGACGACTATTCTTGGCCCATGGACTCTGGGTGGAAGATTTAAACGCCAGTGAGTGGCCCTCTAGCTCTGTTATCTCCTGTTCAGTGACCAAGGAGGCCAAGAGGGCATTGTCTCCTGATGGCTTGGGTCTGTGTCCCAGCCCAAATCTCGTGTCAAGTCGTAATCCCCAATGCTGGAAGTAAGGCCTGGTGGGAGATGATTGGCTCATGGGGGCGGATTTCCCCCTTTGTACTGTTCTTGTGATAGAGTTCTCACGAGATCTGGTTGTTTAAAGGGTGTCACACCTCCCCCTGCCTCTTCCTCCTGCTCTGGCTATGGAAGACCTGCCTGTTTCCAGGCCAGGCATGGTGGCTCATGCCTGTAATCCCAGCACTTTGGGAGGCTGAGGTGGTTGGATCACTTGGTGTCAGGAGTTCGAGACCAGCCTGGCCAACATAGTGAAACCCTGTTTCTACTAAAAAAATACAAAACTTAGCCAGGCATGGTGGCATGTGCCTACAATCCCAGCTGCTTAGGAGGCTGAGACAATAGCTTGAACTCAGGAGGCAGCGGTTGCAGTGAGCCGAGATTGTGCCATTGCACTCCAGCCTGGGACAGAGTGAAACTCTGTCTCAAAATTAAAAAAAAAAGAAAAAGAAAAAAATGGCATGCCTGTGTCCCCTTCACCTTCCACTATGATTGAAAGTTTCCTGAGGCCTCTCCAGAAGTTGTCATGCTTCCTGTATATCCTGTGGAACCTTAGCCAATCAAACCTCTTTTCATTATAAATTACCCAGTCTCAGGACATCTTCCTCTGCCCGAGTCTCTGAGTGAAGCAGAGCCTTCTGTCAGCCCATGTTGGATGCACAACATTTGCTATGTTAAACGTTTGAACCCTCAGGATCATTTTTTATTTCATTTTTTAGAGTTGGGGTCTCACTCTGTTGTCCAGGCTGGAGTGCATGGCTTGATTATAGCTTGCTGCAGCCTTGAACTCCTGGACTCAAGCAATCCTGCCTCAGCTTCCCAAGTAGGTGAGACTACAGGCATGCACCACCATGACCTGCTAATTTTTTTTTTTTTTTTTGAGAGGGAGCCTCGCTTTGTCGCCCAGGCTGGAGTGCAATGGCGCGATCTCAGCTCACTGCAACCTCTGCCTCCCAGGTTCATGCCATTCTCCTGCCTCAGCCTCCCAAGTAGCTGGGAATACAGGCACCCGCCACCACACGCAGCTAATTTTTTGTATTTTTAGTAGAGACGGGGTTTCGCCGTGTTAACCAGTATGGTCTGGATCTCCTGACCTCGTGATTCGCCAGCTTCAGCCTCCCAAAGTGCTGGGATTACAGGCGTGAGCCACCGCGCCCGGTCTGCTCTGCTAATTTTTAAATTGTTTCCTAGAGTCAGGCTCTTGCTCTGTTGCCCAGGCTGGAGTGAAGTGGTGTGATCCACAGCTCATTGCATCCTCGAACTCCTGGTCTCAAGTAGCCCTCTCGCCGTGGCCTTCCCAAATGTTGGGATTATATTTATGAGCCACCTCACCTGGCTGGGATCAGTGGTTTTTGTTGCACTGCCTAAACTTTCCTAATATATATATATTTTTTTTTTTTTGACAGAATCTCACTCTGTCGCCCAGGCTAGGGTGCAGTGGTGAGATTTCAGCTCACTGCAACCTCCACCTCCTGTGCTTAAGTGATCCTCCCACCTCAGCCTCCTATGTATGTGGGACTACATGCATGAGCCACCACACCTGGCTAATTTTTGTACTTTTTGTAGAGACGGGGTTTCACCATGTTGGCCAGGCTGGTTTCGAACTTCTGACCTGAAGTATCTGCCCTCCTCAGCCTCCCAAAGTGCTGGGATTACAGGCATGAGCCACCGTGCCTGGCCACTAATATACCTTCTAAACAGGGCAAGTGATACTGAATTCATATTTACATAATAATGCAAAATTTACCAAAAATAAACATAAAGGGAGTTGGTTCCAAGAAAAATACCAGGTGCATGATTTGCTCGGTGATACTTAGACATGGTGAGAATCCTGGGGGCAAAAATCCAAATGATCAACCAAGGGCCAAATGACCAGTGTTTTTGGAAAATACTGCTCTTGTATTCTCATCTCGTTCTCTGCATGGGAACACTGGCCTTCATGGGAATTGGCCAGAAAATCAATCTCTGTTAATTCCCATTCATTCACTCTATGTCCTGTGGCTTTAAACAACATCGCCAAAATCTCTTTTTTTTTTTTTTGAGACGGAGTCTCGCTCTGTCGCCCAGGCTGGAGTGCAGTGGCTGGATCTCAGCTCTCTGCAAGCTCTGCCTCCCGGGTTCACGCCATTCTCCTGCCTCAGCATCCCGAGTAGCTGGGACTACAAGCGCCCGCCCCCTCGCCCGGCTAGCTTTTTGTATTTTTTAGTAGAGACAGGGTTTCACCGTGTTAGCCAGGATGGTCTCGATCTCCTGACCTCATGGTCCGCCCATCTCGGCCTCCCAAAGTGCTGGGATTACAGGCTTGAGCCACCATGCCCGGCCCAAAATCTTTACATTGACGTCGATTAGGTCAGAGATTACATTAAAATATCTGAATTTTGTATTTGAATTTAGAACCAAATAGTTTGCCTTTGTTGCTAGTATCCCCCAAACACTAATCCAGGGTATAACCTGGTGAGAAGGAGGGTTTTCAAGTCTTTCTGTTCATAGGGTGCTATTTAAAGGCAGAAGCAAATGATAAGTGACTCAGAATCCGAGGCCACCCAGACACTGCAGCCAGTGGGGAAAGGATGGAGTGTCGTTCCGGTCCAGCGCACCAAAAGCCAGGCATGTGCCGATTAGCCAGTAATTGGGTCCTGGCATGGTGATTTGCAAGTTGGAAACTGCTGAAATATTCATGTACTTGACTGTGTCTCTTCCAATTAGATGTAATAAATGCAGATTTGGTGGCCATATGTTTTATTTTGATGTAATGGTTTTAACCTTTATGGAGCATGTGTGTGTGTGTGTGTGTGTGTGTGTGTGTGTGTGTGTGTGTATGCAGTTCTCCAGTTCTCTAAGGCTGGCCTGATTTGGAACACGCTGGTATTTTTAAGATGCAATTTGATTAGATTGTTATTGGAGACTCCTTCTTGGGATTGGAAGAACAGGCGGTGTTAGCTTTCTGTTTTGACTTCTGCATTTATTTATTCCTTCCTTCTCTCCTGTGTCCCCCTTTTCTTTCTGCCCCCTTTCTGCCCTCTCTTGCCTTCCCGCCCCTTCTCCCTCCCTACCCCCGCCTCTTGAACAACTGGATTAATCTCTCTAAGCCTCAGTTTCCTCACCTGTAAAATAGGGATAACAATACCTTTTTATGAGGATTAAAGAAGATACTGTGTATGAAGCATTTAGCACAGTATTTGGCACATAGCAAATGCTCAGTAAGTGGCAGCCGTTGTGATTAGTATCAGCAGCATAAATCTCAGCAGGTTACCTAACCTTTCTGAACCTCAGTTTCACCATCTGAAAAATAGGCTCATGCTATTCCTTTCCCCAGATTGTTATGTCGTTATTTTTATCAGGTGGTCAGAGAATGAATAAAGAACGAATGAATGAATTTTGGAACTCGTTGTGTATTAGTTCGAGTGGAACCCCTACAGTAACAGACTATCCCAAAATTTCAGTGGCCTGACATATTACATTTATTTCTCCCTCCCATCGCATCCTGATGTGGATGGAAAGGAAGCTCTACTCCATGCAGTCATTCAGGGACCGCACTTTTTCCATCTGAGGGTTCAACCCCTGCAGAGGTCTCCAAGTCCTCTTCCTTCAGCCCATGATTGAGGAAAGATAATGGCAGATCTCATGTGGGAGGTTATTATGTGACAGGCCAGGCAATGGTGACGTCTGTTCCCATTCCATTTGTCTCTCGGTACATTCCTGACCACAATCAAGGCTGGGAACTGTGTGCCTAGGACAGCAAGGAGGACAAGTAGGACTTCACTCTGGTTTAGGTTTCTAGAAACCACAAGGTGGGCAAAAACTTTGCCACCTGCTTCCAAGACTCACAAAAGAGATAACAAGCGAGTCTGATTTGATGTCATAAACAGGTTGAAGAGGCAGGGGAAGGCTGAACAAGTGAGAAAAGTGAGAAGCAGGTAGGGGACAGAGAGCGAGCCTTGCCTGTCCTCTATAGCCTGGGGTCCTGGCCGTCGGAGCCACACAGTGTGTCTGTACTTCTTCTCTCCTTCTGTCCTTGTCCATTTTCTCTTTCGGAATCTATTATTAGTGAGCTCCACCATTGTTTTTTCTGATTTCATTAAAATGCCACCAAGACACACGCTCTGCAGTATGCCACTTCAGTCCTAAGTGGGGCATTTTTGCTAGATGGATCGATTTTTTTTAAAGGACAGCATCTGTTTGCTTGTACACATTTATTTATAATTCTTCCCCTGACAATCAGAGCAGGGGGATCGGTGAGCGGTAACCAGCTGTTGGGATTAGCGGGGAAGGGAGGGAGTGATTTGATCTGTGAAGGAGTACCAAAGCCCTGGCCAAAAGCAGTAAAAATGGAATAGATGCCCCCAAATACACTAGCTCGGGGAGGGACCAGCTGCAGCCCCAGAGAGACACCAGATGAGCTGGGTGAGCTGGAAAAGCTCGTGAGAGTCAGGGGCTGTGTATGGCCCTCCCTGGGACTCGAGGGGCTTGGTAGATGGGATGGAGGGCAGTGGAGTAGTGGAGAGTAGTGGACCTTGGTGAGCTGGACCCTCTAATGAGTCCCTATGTTGCTCAGGATGAAATCCAGAGTACTCACCATGGTCTACAAGGCACTACCAATGTGGCCTCTGTTATTCCTCCACACTCTATCCCTGCTCTCTGCTGCCTCTCCAAGTGTGCACCAGCAGCTCCACTTCCAGCTGCTTCTGGAACATGCCAGCTGCTCCCCCTCCCTCAGGCTCTTCTCTCCTCATCCATCCTCCATCTCCATGGGGCTCACTCTCTCACTTCTTTCAAATCCATGCTCAAATGTTGCTTCTTAGAACTATTTCTTATAACCTCCCTCTCCAACACACTTCCCTCTGGTCTCAATCTGTTTGTGCTGCTGTAACAAAATACCCCTGGCTGGGCAATTTATAAATAATAGAAGTTTATTTCTCATGGTTCTGGAGGCTGGGAAGTCCAAGATCAAGGCACTGGCAGATTCAGTGCCTGGTGAAAGCTCACTCTGATTCTAGATGGTGCCTTCTTACTGTGTCCTTACATGGTGGAAGGAGACAAAAGGGGACAAATGCTCTGTCCTCACATAGCAAGAGAGGTGAGAGAGCCAGGCAGCTCTCTGAAGCCTCTTTTATGAGGGTATTACAGTAGCCCCCACCTTATCCTAGGGGGATATGTTCCAAGACCCCCACTAGATACCTAAAACCACGGATAGTACTGAACCCTATATATACTACATTTTTTCCTATACATACATACCTGTGATGATGTTTAATTTACAAATTAGGCACAGTAAAAGATTAACAATAACTAAATAAAATAGAACAATTATAACAATATACTGTAATAAAAATCCCATGAATATTTATTTCTGGAATTTTCCATTTAATATTTTGGGATGGTAGTTGACCACAGGGAGCTGAAACCGTGGATAGGAGGCATTCCCTACTGTAATCCCATGCATGAGGGTGGGACCCTCCTGATGTACCCCCTCCCCCAGACCCTACCTTCTAATGCCATTTCCTTGGGGGTTAGGTGTCAACATAGGAAGTTTGGGGGAACACATACATTCAAACCCTAGCACCTCCTCTCTTGTTTTCTCTTTCTCCCTAACACAAACCTTCTAACAAAACACATAGATGTTTTAAATGTTTGCTTTCTGTCTGTTCCATAGGAGCTTCATGACGGCAGGGGCCTTGTCTGTCTCGTTCGCCCCTGAACTGTACTTGGTGCATAGCAGTTGCTCAGTAAATATTTGCTGAATCAATGCAGGATTTTTCATTTGGGGGAACACATTGTCGCTTTGGACTCTCCCTATTTGCAACCTGGGGGTCACACAAAGCCCAGATCACTGAAGGGTTGCTCTCTGGAGCCATCAACCCTGTATTCCTGATCTCTGTAGCTCCCCAGGATCCAGCCCAATGCCTCGTACGCAATAGTCATTCAATAAATATTTGCTGAATAAAGAGATGAGTGAATGAGACAAATTGACACTCAACAATATTCAAGGCAAGAAACAAGGACTCGTGGCTGAATCCTTGTTTTTTTCCAGGCCCCACATCAGCGGGTCCAACCAGCAGCATTTCCAAAATACGCCTTGCAACTGAGCCCTAGGCTCCAGTTCCTGCTTTATTTAGCGCCAGGGTCTGAACCAAGGCCACCTCCCGCCCAGTCAACTCCCACAGCTCCTAACTGGGTCCCAGCTGCCGCTCTCGCGCCCCCTATAGGATACTCTCCACACTGCAGCCAGCGAGATCTCAAAACTATGAAATACTCAGTTCATGCCGTTTGCGGGCTCACCACCCTCCAAATGGCACTTACATCAAAACCCAACCCCCCTACCATGACTGGCTGCCCCCTGCCTCACCTGCCCTCCCTCTCCCGTCTCGTGCTGAGCCTCCTTGCTCCCTTTGAAAATGCCTTGGAGTCTTTGCACTTTCTGTTCCTGGAACAGAGCCTCGGGTCCCAGGTGAGCTCTGAGAGCAGTAGAGAGCGTCTGCGTGGGAAGGAAGCAGAGGAACCGGCCTTCTCCCTGGTTGGTTGCACGGCTGGCTCCTTTATCCTTCAGGTTTCGGCTCAAAAATTACTTCCCCACCATCCCATCTAACCTAGTTCTCCCTCCATCTTCCCACCTCCGCAGAGAGCCCCACGACTGGGAGGAACGGCCTCAATCCCATTTGTGGTCCCGTGACCTAACTCGCCTGTGCTCTGTCCCCTCCCTCCTCTCCTCCCATCTGCTTTTGTGCACAAAGCATCATAATGCTTTGATACATTATTGTATCTTTTTCGGTTGTCTCTCTTTCCTCTCTTCTCCCTTTTCCTTCTCATCAAAGCAGGCAGCTGTTGCCTCAGGGGAGGGAGATAGCAGAAGGGGAACAAGAAATAGCTCATACATCTTTCTGGCTTTTCTTCTGTTTTAGGAGAACTTAGAGAGTTCTCAGAAGAACTAAGGGGTTGGAGGGGATTTGAGGTACCACCAAGGGTCTTGGAGCCACAGTGAGGAGGACAGAACTCCTCTCCCCAGTTGCAGAGAGACTTCCTGTGGCTGGGGCAGAGAGAAGAGAGAGAGGGAGTAGTGGGATCCTGGGCTGTGGGTCTTGGGGCTGTGCTTCCTGGCATCTCCCTGGGGAGGAAGTAGGACCCTGGAAAAGAGGCTGCCTGGAAGCCCGGAAACCCTAACTCATGCTTGACCTGAATCCTGCTCACAGCCGTTTGGTTTGGCTCATGCAGTGTTTTAATTGTTTCTGATGGATTTCCAAAATTTAAAAGATTGAGGCTGAGCTTGGTGGCTCACACCTGTAATCCCAGCACTTTGGGAGGCTGAGGTGGGAGGATTGCTTGAGGTCAGGAGTTTGAGACTAGCCTGGACAGCATAGTAAGACCCCCATCTCTACAAAAATAAAAAATTAGCCAGGCGTGGTGGCACTCATCTGTAGTCCCAGCTACTTAGGAAGCTGAGGTGGGAGAATCACTTGAGCCTGGTGAACTATGATCATGCCACTGCACTCCAGCCTGGGCAACAGAGAAAGACCCCTGTCTCAGAAAATGAAAACAGCAACAACAACATCAAAAATAAAAGATAGACTATTTCAAATTGCTCTTAAAAGTTCAGATTTAGATTTGCAGCTTGTCTGGATAAAGAGATCTGGTAGCGCTAGGCCTGTGCTTCCAGAGGTGCGCCCCTGTGAGCCTGGCACAAACCTGCTACGTCCCCCGAGTCCCCACCTCTTGCTGCTGGTCACTTTGTTTGTTTATGAGACGGAGTCTTGCTCTGTTGCCCAGGCTGGAGTGCAGTGGTGTGATCTCAGCTCACTACAGCCTCCACCTCCCGAGTTCATTCTCCTGCCTCGGCCTCCCGAGTAGCTGGGACTACAGCTGCACACCACCATGCCTGGCTAATTTTTGTAGTAGATATGGGGTTTCACCATGTTGGCCAGGCAGGTCTTGAACTCCTGGCCTCAGGTGATCCACCCGCCTCAGCCTCCCAAAGTGCTGGGATTACAGGCGTGAGCCACCACGCCTGGCCAATTTTTGTAGTAGAGACAGGGTTTCACCATGTTGGCCAGGCAGGTCTTGAACTCCCGACCTCAGGTGATCCACCCGCCTCGGCCTCCCAAAGTGCTGGGATTACAGGCGTGAGCCACTGCGCCCGGCCAGCCAGTCTACTTTGTTTCCTTGATGAACCTGGTCCCTTTGGGCATCTGCGTCTCTAGCTCTGGATGATGGTGCTCAAGGCAGCTTCAGTGAAGAGCCTGGGGCCCCAAGCGAGCTCTGAGAGCAGCCGAGGCTTCTACTTTGGAAGGGGTCATGTGGACAGGAAGGATGAAGAACTTAGTGGTCACCCAAGTGGATGGAGGACCCAGACGCCTCTCAGCACTGTGTGAAACCCGTGAACCAACACCCAAACCCAGAAAGGCATGGAAAAATCAAGAAGGACTGAAGTTTCCTTTTATGCCTGTGCAGCAATGTGGAGGATATGAGTCGGAGATTCAGTGAGTCACCGAATATTTTTAAGAAGTGATATATTTCTGAGCAACTCAAATTTGTGGATGAGATGCAAAGATGCTGCCGTATTTTACTTACTCTTCAGGGTCCAGCTTATCCCCTCCAAAGACAAAAGACACAGTTCGTAGGAGGGCTTGTCACATGCACAGGACAAGCCAGTGGTAAGCCCTTCATGTCAGCACTTTATATTCTCAAACTTGAGCGTGCATCAGCATTATCTGAAAGGCCTGTTAACACACAGATTGCTGGGCCAAGCCCCAGAGTTTCTGATTCAGAAGGTCTGGAGTGGGGCCCAAGAGTTTGCATTTCTAGCAAGTTACCAAGTGAGGCTGGTGCTGCATGTCTGGAGACCATGCTTTGAGAAACACTGATTTAGAGAATTACCCTGATCAGTTGTCACAATCTTATGTAGAGTCTAGCATCTCTCTCTCTCTTTTTTAAAGAGAGGATCTCACGCCGTTGCCCAGGCTAGAGTGCAGTGGCATGATCTCAGCTCACTGCAGCCTCTGCCTCCTGGGTTCATTCTCCTGCCTCAGCCTCCTGAGTAGCTGGGACTGCAGGCGCACGCCACCACACCTGGATAATTTTTGTATTTTTAGTAGAGACAGGGTTTTACCACGTTGGCCAGGGTGGCCTTGAACTCCTGGCCTCAGGTGATCTGCCTGCCTTGGCCTTCCAAAATGCTGGGATTACAAGCATGAGCCACCATACCCGGCCAGCAAGTCCACTGCAGCTGCCTTGCAGCTTCAACCTCCAGGGCTCAAGCAATCCTCTTGCCTCAGCCTCCTGGGTAGCTGGGATTACATGTGCCACCATGCCCAACTAAGTTTTAATTTTTGTTTGTACAGGTGGAGTCTTGCTATGGCTGGTCTCAAACTCCTGGCCTTAAGTGATCCTCCCACCTTGGCCTCCCAAAGCACTGGGATTACAGGTATGAGCCACCACACCTAGTCTATCGTCTCTCTCTCTCTCTCTCTCCTCTCTCTCTCTCTCTCTCTCTTTTCAAGAAGAAGAAGGAAAGGCCAAACAGGGTAATTTGCCCACAGTCACCCAGCCCTGAGGAGTAGAGCTGGGGTTTGGATGTGGGTGTGGCTGCCTGAGCTCCCAACCACTGCCCGCTCTGTTTGCCTTTCCCGGGAAGCCAATCTCATTCACAAGCACATCCCTGGCCCTGCAGAGTTGCTGTATCTGAGGAGGAGGGATGGTGGGGGGATGGGAGGAGAGCATGTCCATCCTTGGCTCCTCTCTCAGGTGGAGAGAATAATAATAGCTTGCCCTTCTACCTTGTTGACTGTGCAGGGCACTGCGAACAAGTGCTTCACGTGATCCACTCGTTCCCTCCTCACTGTGTGTGTGATCCTCATCATCCCATTTTACAGCTGAGGAAAGTGAATCCACTCCATCCAACCAGTAGAGTCTGGAAGAGAGGGAGCTCACGTGGGAGGCTCCAATGGGTGGAGTCTGGAAGCGATGATGTCACTTCTGCTCACTTCCACTGGCTGTAACTCAGTCACATGATCACGCCTGACTGCGAGGAAGGCTGGGAGATGTGTAGTCTATCTAGGTCTCTGTAGGAAACTGGAGATGAGGTTTGCTGACCACATGGTAGCCTCCGCTTAGGCTCTTTGCATGCATTGATGCCATTTAAACCCCAGAAGGAGATGTTCTTAACATAGTTGCTAAGCTGTGGAACTGGCATTCAATCCCAGGCCTCCTAATTCCTCAGCACGGTGTTTCCTGGGCTTCCACAGAAGAAGAGGGGAGAAGCAGAATGGAAAAACCTGAGAACAGTGAGGTGAATGTCATCAATCAGGCTCCCATAATCCAGGTGTGGGAAGCTACGTTAGCCTTAGTTTATTGTAATACCAAGATGATAAGACCCATCTTGTTAGGTTTTCTGACAGGGGACCCCGAAGGTGGAGTTTTAAGACTATTGCTGCTACTTTTGACTGTGTGACCTTGGTGTTTTGTCAGACTTCTATTGATTTCAGTAGGGATGGGACCATGTTCAAGAGGCCGAAGGGCTAGGTGTGGTGGCTTGCATGCTAATCCTAGCATGTTGGGAGGCCAAGGTGGGCGGATCACTTGAGGTCAGGAGTTCGAGACCAGCCTGGCCCACATGGTGAAACCCCCGTCTCTATTAACAATACAAAAATTAGCTGGGTGTGGTGGCGGACACCTCTCATCCCTGCTACTCAGAAGGCTGAGACAGGAGAATGGCTTGAACCTGGGAGGTGGAGGTTGCAGTGAGCCGAGATCTTGCCACTGCACTCCAGCCTGGGCAACAGAGCGAGATTCCGTCTCAAAAAAATAAAATAAAAAGAGGCTGGAGAAGAGAACCGGAGCCAGTGAACAAGATACAGGGTTTATTGAGGGGACTTACATACTGGGCAGTCCAGTGGTGGCGGGCTAGACAGGAGAACCACTACCATTTGTAAAAAACTTGCAGATTATATAGTATTTCCACTTAGCACTCTAGCAATTTCACTTAGTGTACTAGCACCCCTAACAATCTCCTCCTGACAACCTTCATTTAACCCAAAACAAACAGCCTCAATCGCCTGTATGGCATATGATTCATGGGATGGGCTGGGTTTCAGAAGTTCCTCATAGATAAGGAATGAATCTGCACATTGGCCACTCCCAGATTCCTTAGCTTGGAACTCTGAGCACACATTCTTCTTAGACCATAGAGTCATTCTCAGGGCATTGCTCCAGTTCAGTGATTGCTGTCAGGTGCATCTACCGTGCACTTTGGTGAATCGCTTCTCTCTGAGCCTTGGTTTATTGTAATACCAAGATGATAAGACCCATCTTGTTAGGTTATCTGTGAGGATGAAATAAAATACCACAGCCTGGCCAGAGCAGGTATATGATAGTGGAGGTTTAATCAGAATTAAAATCGAGGTCCAAGGCTTTCACCCATGACTCTGCATCTCATCACCTGGTGAGATTTTAAAAATGACCCATGTCAGGTCCACACCCTAAGAGGGTCTGATTCACTTTGAAAGAGTAAGATCAGAACACAAGCATTTTATAAAACTCTCCCAGGTCATTTTAATATGCAGCCTGGCCTGAGAACCACCTGATCTATGACACTGACATTCAACCAGAATGGACCGATTAATATCTTCTCCTGACTTGAGGAGCGAAGGGGTCCAGGGTCTGGAATCTGGGGGAGGATTTTAGGATTGGACTGAGGCTGAGGTTGACCTTGAGCCCCTTCCTGGGTCACCTCCTGCCCCTCCCTTTCCATTCACCAGAAACGGAATGAGACAGAAGAGATAATATACTCCATCCGTTGCGCCCCTCCTCAGCCAGGCACGGGCGGGCAGCTGGATCCGTCTGCAGCAGGAAAGATCTGATGCATTTCAACCGTATCCTGTGTAATGAAGGCCAGCTCTTTATCAGCCTGCCCAGCCCTGGATTTTTATCTCTGCCATCTGCTTTGCCGAGAGTGGCAGGTGCCAAAGCTTACAAATAGCCGCAGCCTGTACTTTCGTGTAGAACAGCAAAGCGTCATAATTTCTGGGCTATTACCAGGTGGAACAACTTCTGCCAGCTAAGGTGACATGTGGCACTTGGCATTTGAACAGGTTGCTTTGCAGGACCAGCAGGAGACAGTAACTGCCACCTTGGGGCTATGACTTTCAGAGAGAGAAGAAACGCCACAAGTTGATGTCATTGGTTACTCACTTGGTGTTACCCTCCAGATGAGCAGAGAGGCTGGGATCTGCCGCAGCGGGCTGGGCAGGGGGCGATGTATTCATTTAACAGAACATTTACCACATGCCAGGCTCAATTCTAAGTGCTTTTCAAATTATTATTATTATTTTGTTGGGACAAGGTCTTGCTCTGTCTGCCAGATTGAAGAACCTCCTGAACTCAAGCAATCCTCCATCCTTAGCCTCCTGAGTAGCTGGGACTACAGGGTGCGCCACCACCTGGCTAATTTTTTAATATTTTATAGAGACAGGCGTCTCGCCATGTTGCCCAGGCTGGTCTCGAACTCCTAAGCTCAAGTGATTCTCTTGCCTTGGCTTCCCAAAGTGCTGCGATTGCAGGCATGAGCCACTGAGCCAGGTCGCTTTTCAAATTTTAACTCAGTGAAATCCCCACCACAACCCTATGAGGTTAGAACTATTATTATCTTCATTTTAACGTGGGGAAACTGAGACAAAAGGACTAAATAAATTACTCGAGAGTCCACAGCTGGGCAGTGGCAGAGCTGAGATTCAGATCTAGGTGGTCTGGCTTCAGGGTCACTGCCTTGTGCGTGGGGGGACCAAGAGCAACCCTCAACCCCACTCTTGGCAGGTTGAGGCTCAGTGTGTAAATGGAGGCCCACATACCTTATGTGCAATATTTACAAGTTATACATCAAGCTAACAACACTATGACATGAAATCCATTCTGTCCTCCTGCCCTAAGAAATCTCTCTTCATAGTGACCTGGAAGGCCAGATTTGCATCAGTTCTTCTCTGACTCCCCTGGGTTCTGTGCTAGGATGTGGGAGTCAGGGGGAGCTGCCCAGTGTCCTCTGAGGTATGGGGCCCCTCTTGCCTGGATCTAGGAGCTGTACTAGGTTATGGACAGGGAAAAATCAGCACAGCACCTAGGTTTGTGGCTTAGGCAGGTTTTAGCCCAAACTCATGGTCCTTTGTGGAGTTCCCCTCCCCTAAGGTTGAGTTACTTGCCTTTTTTTTTTTTTTTTGAGACAGAGTCTTGCTTTGTCCCTGTCACCCAGGTTGGAGTGCAGTGGCATGATCTCGGCTCACTGCAGCCTCTGACTCCTAGGTTCAAGTGATTCTTCTGTCCCAGCCTCCCGAGTAACTGGGATTACAGGCGTGCACCACCATGCCCAGCTAATTTTTGTATTTTTGGTAGAGACGGGATTTCACCGTATTGGCCAGGCTGGTCTTGAACTCCTGACCTCGTGATCCACCTGTCTCGGCCTCTCAAAGTGGTGGGATTATGGGCGTGAGCCCCTGCACCCAGCCCTAGTTATGTGCCTGTTTATCTTCACCCTCAAAACTCTGCTTGTGGAGGTTAATTATAGACAGACATTTCCACTGACTCTGTGACTTCAGCTAGTCTCCAGGCCCCCTTGAGCCTCAGTTGCTTACCTGTATAATGGGGCCACTTATAACTTCTTCCTTCCTATCTTTTAGTAAGTGAGAGGATGTATTAATACATAAAGCGTGCATGGCAGGGATGCCTCTGCATTCACCAAAGTCCTTTTCCTTTTCCTCCAGGAGGAAAAGGTACATTATCTATATTTTCCAGCACATTGCTGTCACATATGGCTGTGTGACTGAGTTCTGGCCAGCAGAATACAGGCATGACTAATGTCATTACTTCCAGACCTGACCTACTGAAACCTTCCCCTTGAAACCCTTTCTACTCTTCCCCTTTCTACTTTTCCCCTGCCCGCTGGCTGGATGTGAGGATTCGGCAGAAGACTCTAATAGCTAAGACAGGGTTGGCACACTATGGTGCATGAGCTAGATCCTGCCTGTGGTCTGATTTTGTGAGTAAAGTTCTATTGGAACACAGCCACATCCATTCATTTGTGTATTCCCTGTTGGTGCATTTGTGCTGTAAGGGCAGAGTGCAGTCACTGTGTCAGAGAACCTGTGACCTACAAAGGCAAAAACTTCTACTATCTGGTCCTTCATAGAAAAGTTTGCCAATGCTTGGCCTAGAAGATGGCAGATCCACAGATAGAAGGAGCCTAGTTTGTGAGTAGCAGCACTGGAAGTTCAACATGGATGGCTGCTGGGAATCTCCACGTGGGACTCCAGGGAGAAATCAACAGCATGTAAATCTTTGACATTTTGTGATCTGTTTGTTACAGCAGCTAGTATTACTTATCCTGACTAATATGCGCATAGTAGGTTTGTTTGTTACAGCAGCTAGTATAACTCATCCTAATTAATATGCACATAGTAAGCAAAAAAAAAAAGATAGCTTCCCTTGATATCTATATTTTTCTTTTTCTTTTTCTTTTTTCTTTTCTTTTTCTTTTTTTCTTTTCTTCTTTTTTTTTTTTTTTGAGATGGGGTCTCACTATGTTGCCCAGGCTGACCTTGAACTCCTGGGCTCAGGCGATCTCCCAGCCTCAGCCTTCTGAGTAGTTGGAACTACAGGTGCATGTCACCATACCCAGCTTATATTTTTATACTCTGCATAAACGTTCATATTTGTAACAGCTCAGAAAAATGAGCGGTGCTAGCTGTAGCTTTCTCTCACCTCCAGGCCTTTGTACATCCTGTTCCCTCTGCCAAGATCATTCTTTTCCCATCTCTTCACCTCACTGTCTCTTACTGATCTTTTAGGCCTTAGGGTAGACAACAGTGCTTCCAGGCAAACTTCCCTAGCTCCTCTATCCCCCAAGACCAGGTTAGGTGCCTCTATTATGTGCCACTAAATAGCCTTAGAGAAACAGTATAATCGAGTGGTTAAGAGCTGAACCCAGTTAGACTGCTTGGCCTCAAGTCTTGGATAAGCCATGAGACTTTGGGAAAGAAGCTTAACCTCCCTCTGCCTCAATTTCCTTATCTGTAAAATAAGAATAATAATATGGGAATTAATAAAGTGGGAATTAAGTATAGTGGAAATTAGGTGAATTAAAGTACAGTTGAGGCTGGGTGTGGTGGCTCATACTTGTAATCCCAGCGCTTTGGGAGGCTGAGGTAGGTGGACTGAGTGAGCCTAGGAATTTGAGACTAACCTGGACAACTAAGAGAGACCCTGTCTCTACAAAAAGTAAAAAAAAAAATTAGCCGGGGTTGGTGGTATGAACCTGTAATTCCAGCTACTTGGGAGGCTGAGACGAGAGGATTCCTTAAGCCCAGGAATCGGAGGCTGTAGTAAACTGTGATTGTGCCACTGCACTCCAGCCTGGGTGACAGAGCGAGACACCATTTCTGGGGGAAAAAAAAAAGTTATACTAAGACTTCAACTGTGTGGGGATTTTGTGTCCCAACGCCTGCATTGTTTAAGAGACAAATGTACTTAGAATTGCATGGCAGGAACTAAATAAGTGTCCGTTGACATTGTCACTATTCTTTTTGCGGCTCCTGTCACAGCATGCACCGCACACTAACGCCATAGTGACTTATCCAGTGGACTGTGGGGTACTTGGTGCATAATGGGCTTTCCATACATTTCGGTTGAAAATGAATGAAGCAGTGACTAGTGTTCTGTCCTCTGGGCTTGGCCTGCCAAGCCTCTCCAGATAGTGCCGCCCCCTTGCAGAGGGTTTAGGGCTAACATGAAACTGCAGCTTGAACAAGGACAGTTTCTGGTCGAGGGAGACAGACTCAAAGCCCTAGAACTCAGCTTTTTTTTTTTTTTTTTTGCGGCAGCGGTGGGGTGAGGGGGTGGGGCGGTAGTGGGACAAGGTCTCACTCTGTTGCCCAGGCTGGAGTGCAGTGGTGTGATCATAGCTCACCACAGCCTTGCTCTCCTGGGCTCCAGTGATCCTCCCGCCTCCATCTCCCAAGTAGCTGGGACTACTGGCATGCACCACCATGCCTGGCCAATTTTTGTGTTTTTTTATTTGTGGAGACAGAGTCTTGCTGTGTTGCCCAGGCTGATCTTGAACTCCGGGCCTTAAGCAACCCTCCTGCCTTAGCCTTCCCAAATGCTGAGATTACAGGCATGAGCTACCCATGCCTGGCCAGAACTCAGCTTTATCAGTCAGGCTAGAACTCAGCGTTATCACTCAAGATTCTTTGTTGCAAACCACAGAAACCACACCAGCAAACTTAAGTAGAGGAAGAATACAACATGATTCAATAGATCCCAGAACCTCCAGAGGGCTGTGATCAGATTTGGAGACTGTGTATGCAAGAGGGGCACTTAAGTTACACTATCAGACTGCTCTAGTGGAGAGCCTGTCCCTACCATCTCCAGCCAGGGGCAAACCAGCTCGACTCATTGATGCCCATTGTGCTGGGGCTCTGGCCTAACTTCTGCAGCGGCTGCTGTGTGAGCAGCCTGTCTCTTGTGACCTGCTGAGTGCGTTTGCACCGACAGATGGCGCTGAAGAGCTTGCAGAGTCTGGGAAAAGGGGAGACTTTTGATGCCAACTCCCTCACCTCCCAGAATCCTGGAGATCAGGCTCTATTGTATCTCCCTCCTGCTTTTCTTTTCTTTTGAGACAGTCTCACTCTGTTGCCCAGGCTGGAGTGCAGTGGCACAATCTCAGCTCACTGCAACTTCTGCCTCCCGAGTTCAAGTGATTCTCCTGCCTCAGCCTCCCGAGTAGAGAGTAGCTGGGATTACACGTGCATGCCACCGTGCCCAGCTAATTTTTGTATTTTTAGTGGAGATGGGGGTTTCACCATATTGGTCAGGCTGGTCTCGAACTCCTTACCTCAAGTGATCCACCCATCTCGGTGTCCCAAAGTGCTGGGATTACAGGCGTGAGCCACTGCACCCAGCCTCCCTCCTGCTTTTCCAAAAGCAGTGGTAGATGATAACAGGGGTAACCAACATCATTGACTCCCCATGGGGCACTGAGCCATGACTCCCCGATGGGCCATGTGTTTTACAGCATTGTCTCCCATCCTTCTCACTTCAATCCTGGGTGGCAGGTGCTGTTATGAGCTTCATTTTACATATGAAGAAACTGAGGCTCAGAGAGGTTAAGCAACTTATCCAAGGTCACACAGCACAATCGAGAATTTAAATCGAAGGGGACTCCAGAGCCCGGATTCTTTTTTTTTTTTTTTTTTTGAGACGGAGTCTTGCTCTGTCGCCCAGGCTGGAGTGCAGTGGCCAGATCTCAGCTCACTGCAAGCTCCGCCTCCTGGGTTTACGCCATTCTCCTGCCTCAGCCTCCGAAGTAGCTGGGACTACAGGCGCCCGCCACCTCGCCCGGCTAGTTTTTTGTATTTTTCAGTAGAGACGGGGTTTCACCGTGTTAGCCAGGATGGTCTCGATCTCCTGACCTCGTGATCCGCCCGTCTCGGCCTCCCAAAGTGCTGGGATTACAGGCTTGAGCCACCGCGCCCGGCCAGAGCCCGGATTCTTAACTACCACATGGTACTGCTGTCTTTCCTCCCTGGGGAACTTACTTGATGGTTTAGACAATAGCGAGCGGGAGGGTGTGTATGCATTCATGAAACCCGGTCTGTGCCAATCCTCCCACCAGGAAAGGTGTTGTCGCAGGGCAGGATTGTGCATTTCAGCCAAAGTGGTGGCAGGGGAAGGGTCCCTGACCTGGCGGACAATGAGCTTTTTGACTTTTAGTGACCAAAGGGTAAGAAACGGAACTAAGCTCCTGTCCATAGACTGATGACGCTGGTGCTCCAGGATCTTTCTTCCCTCCCTCCCTCCTCCATCCTCTTTCATCTTTCTTCCCTTACCACTGTCACCACCCCATCACCACCACCCTGTTACCACCATCCTCGTTCAGCATGGGCCACTATGCACCACTGTCCTCCTCATACTGTGTCACTACCAGCCCATCGCCAACCCACCGTCCTTTCTGTATCATGACCATGACAGTAACCATCACCCTGGCCACTACCACCACCACCGAGCCATCACCAAACTGTCAATGTCACCATGTCTACCGTCTTCCTGACACCCTCATCACCACCGCTACCAGCATCATCAATCTTTCCATCCCCCTGCCGTGACTGCCGCTCTCCTGTCACTATCTCCGCCTGCACTGCCTGCATCAGCGCCCGACTCTGTGAGCCTGTTCACATCACCGTTCACACCACCATTCAGTGACCAGCTTCATTCGCCACACCCAGCACTGTCATGATCACTCCACTGTGCTTGCCGTCACTGTTGTCCCTCCAGCTACTTTTTTTTTTTTTTTTTTTTTTTTTTAGGTAGAGGTTTTTGCTCTGTCGCCCAAGCTAACATGCAGTGGCATGATCATAACTTACTAGAACCTCAAACTCCTGGGCAACAGGCATGTGCAACGACCATGCCTGGCTAATTTTTATTTATTTTTTTAATTTTTGTAACCTAGGAGCATACATTCAAGTTGCCCTGAATATGCACTCCCCCAGCTAATTAAAACACTTTTTTTTTTTTTTGTAGAGATGGGGTCTTGCTATGTTGCCCAGGCTGGTCTCGACTTCCTGGCCTCAAGCGATGCCTCCTGCCTAGGCCTCCCAAAGTGCTGGGATTACAGGTGTGCGCCATGGCTCCTGGCCGCCATCACCAGTATTTTCACCAGCACCAATACAACCCTGCACAAGTCACGAACACTGTCTGAGTCTCTCCTGGGCTTTAGGCTCGTGTTAAATGCCGAAGATGTAAACGTGCTGATAAAAGGGAGTGTGATTTTTGTTTTCCGTCATTGCCATCATCAGTGATTACTGGGCTCTCACTCATGCCTTATTCACCACCATTCCCTGCCTAAACAGTTGCTTTGAACAGAAGTTCATCCTGTAAAACATGTGAGTTTCTCCATATCAAAACACGCCCCAGAGCCTAGCTTCTGCCTTCCCCTCCCATTATCCCACAGGTGAATCCCACCTACTGTTCCCTTACGGGCTTTGCTTTGGGGTCACCAGAGAGTACATTTTCCCCTCTCTACCATCCCTCTCCAGGCCTCTGCATGCCTGTCTTTGACCAACTTGTAACTGGGCTTCAAAGCTTCCCAGCCCCAATATGCTGATATAATTATGATCATATGTTAGGTGGGTTTTGTGAGCCTTGATTAAATGTCCCTTGGCTAAAAGAAGAAAATAGCAAAAATCTGCTTCCCATCGCCAAGGTTGTGTGGGGCCTCTGGAAGGCCGTCGTCTTTTGGGTCTGGGTGGGGATTCTGAAGAAAACAACGTGTCCTCCCAGCCAGACCACAGAGAGGAAAGAGACTGAGCCTGGAGGCTTGAATCCAGCCCCAGATGACCGGTCAGAAGCAGGCAGATTTCAACTCATTTCAAGAGCCTGTGGTTGGCGGATTGGGCGGGCTTGGTGGGCTCCATCGTCACCGCCTTGGTAAGAGAATGAGCACTGACACTAATGCCATTGACCGTAACTGTAATTAGCGGATTTAAGCGCCGAGGATTGAACAGCTCCACAGTCTTTCTAACATGCCTCGAGTGGGTTAATACTTGTCATTTCCACTGTTTCCTTGGCTTTCAAAGACGGGCAGCTGCTTTCCTTGAAGGGGCTTGATAGGGGCAGTGGGGAGATTTGGGTCCGAATCCTGGTTCTGCTGCTTGCTATGTGATCTTAGCAAGCCCGTTCACCTGTCTATGCCTCAGAAGTTGGAAAATGGGGATAACGGTAGTGAATACTGCTTAGAGCTGTAGCGTTGATCAAACACCTACGTGCTTGGCACAAGGTAAGTGTGCAAGAAGTGCTATCGTTATTAACTCATTTTTTATTTTATTTTGTTTTTATCTTTTCTAGAGACACGGTCTTGCTGTGTTGCCCAGGCAGGAGTTGCAGTGGTACAGTCATAGCTCACTGCAGCCTCAACCTCCTGGGCTCAAGTGATCTGGTATCTCAGTCTGCTGAATAGCTGGGACTACGGGCATAGGCCATCTTGCCCACATTACTACCTCTTATCTCTTTCTCTCTGTCCACCCACGCAGATATGCTTTCTCAGATTTTCTGTTCATGTGGGGACCATGTTTCAGAGCTCCCAAGGTTACAAGTTACCATGCCCAGATAATTAAAAAAATTTTTTTGTGTGTGTGGTGATGAGGGTCTCACTGTGTTGTCCAGGCTGGTCTCCAACTCCTGGGCTTAAGTGATCCTCCTGCCTCAGCCTCCCAAAGTGCTGGGATGACAGGTGTGAGCCACTGTATCTGGCCCAGTATTAACTAATTAGTACCTCAAACAAATGTATCAGAGATTCCAGTGGATTCTAAGTGGACTTGGGCACGTTGGGATATCCCCGGAAGACTAGTAGGCGTGGTCCTACCATCTGCGTTTGCAGGAAGACTGAGAACTATCCAGAGAGCAAAGGCCTTTAGGAGCAGCAAGAAGCAGAGCCTGGAGGAGAATAAGGCAAGTGAGGCAGCCAAGGCACAACATTTAAGGAGGCCCCACTCTCAGGAGCTGACCCTGCACTTTCATGAGCCTGAGAGTGAGGGCCTCCTTAAGTTTTCCATCCTGGGCACCTCCTTGGTCTCACCCCCGCAAGAAAATGGACCTGTCCAGCTTGTTCCAGCGATCAAAGCTGAGGCACAGAATTTTATCATAAGACTCTGTTGCAGCCAGAAGTTACCACAATGATGTAACAGATATTTGTAATGCAATGTGCTTATGTTGTTTCTTTTTTGCTTTCTTCCTTTTTTTTGGGGGGGGGACGGGATCTTGCCATGTTGCCCAGGCTAGACTTGAACTCCTGGGCTCAAGTGATCCTCCTGCCTCAGCCGCCCGAGTAGCTGGGACTACAGGGGTGCATTGCTGCTCCTGGCCAGTGTGGTTTCTTTTGAACAGCTGTGGGAAGTCTCTTTGTTTAGGAGCCCTGCCTCTCCATGTCAGAAGTCAGGAGAGCTGTTTTGCAGCTTTCCTTGCAGCGGGGGTACACAACCCAGTTCTCAGGAATAGCATGAGGAGGGGCCTGGCACTAGCAGTGTGCGGGGTAACTGTACGGGCTTGATTGCAATATTCTTGCAGTGTAATCTGGGGACTTCTGGCTTTGTGGGGTCCAAGCTTGATTCTCCAGTTCTTCTGGAGACTTGACTAATGTCCTTTGATGAATGCCTTCGTGACCTAAAGCAGCCATAGTGGAGTCTGTTGCTGGCAACCAAGGACTCTGACTAGGCTATGGAGGTATCTCATGAAAGTTAAGGCAGGAATATCCCTGAGTCTTAAGAAACGGCCTGGAGCTGGGAAGTGGAAAGGTATCAGCGTGCCTTTTTTCTCTCTTTTTTTGGGGTTGCGATTGTTGCTGTTTCTTCATTCAGCTTTCTCAGGTTGAAAATAAATTTAATAAAGAAGCACACGACTATTTATTTATGTATTTATGTATGTATGTATTTATTTATTTGGGGGGCAGCTTTTGCTATATTGCCCAGTCCGGTCTTGAATTCTTGGGCTCAGGGAATCTTTTCACTTCAGCCTCCTGAGTAGCTGGGACTACAGGTGCATGTCACCGTGTCTGACTTTCTACATCTCATCTCTGTTTCTCTCTGTCCATCCACACAGATACGCTTTCTCAGATTTTCTGTTCATATGGAGGCCATAGTTCACAGCCCCCAAGGCTACAAGCTTCAGCCATCACAGAAATTAGCCCCGTGTATCTTGGCCGCAGCACTAAATTCTTATGAGAAATAAATCTTGTTGACTCAACTTGCATCAGTTGGCCATGCCTGGTCTAAATCACTGTGTCCAGGGAGTAGAATTACACAGTGCAAATATTTCTGATCAGGTCCCTCCCATTGGCAGTTTCCAGGGAAGGAGAATCGATCCTGAGCAGGGCGGATAGCCCCAAGCGTCTACCATAATCAAGAACATTTCTATTGTTAAAGCCAAAGAGGCCACTCAGCTCTTTTTGGTGGCTCCACCCTCTGGCAGGCTGTCTCATCCCAGGGTTGGAGAGAGCTGAAAGTAAAGACAGAAAGAGCGGTTTCAGCAAACCCTGGAACACATGGGGCCCAAGTGGCTCTGATGTGAGGCCACTGTGACATAGTACTTTTTTAAAAATCTGGCTGGGCACAGTGGCTCATACCTCAAATCCCAGTTATTCAGGAGGTTGAGGTGGGAGGATCATGTGAGGCCAGGAGTTCAAGATCAGCCGGGGCAACATAGAGAGACCCTGTCTCTAAAAACATAAAAAAAAAACTAGTCAGATGTGGTGTCACACACCTGCAGTCCTTGCTACTGGGGGAGGCTGAGGCAGGGGTGTCCCTTGGCCCAGGAGTTCAATACTGCAGTGGGCTATGATTGCAGTGGGAAGACCCTATCTCTAAAAAAGAAAAGAAAAAAACAAAAAACAAACAAACGGTTTTCCTCCCTTACTTCTCTTCCCTGCTGCAGAGCACCGCATAGCAGTGACGCTGGGAGGCATGGAGTGATGGGGGGCACCTGGTGAGGCAGCAGCTGCTCCCAGGGGGCTCACATGTATTTGTGAGTACATGCAGGTACCCTTTGGCTAATCCCCTAAGTACTCATGATGGAAAAATAGGACTCTTGAGGACAAAGATTCTTTTAAAAGCAGGTAAATCCAAGTCACTACTGATAACAAGGCAAGTAGGCCCAGGAGCCCACCCCAAGTGCGATGATCATTTACTCAGCATCTGCTGTTTCCCAGGCATGCAGCAGGGATGCTCCACACTCCTCAAACACCAGGATCCCAGTGCAACTTGCCATTTTGCTTTATCCACAGTAGCGTACAGAGTTCTAAATAGATGCAGAATTCAAAACAAGAAGAACAAGAAAATCTTGGGGTCAGTTTTGTAGAAACAAAGTGAAACATCATGTTTCGTAGACTACAGGCTACTCTGAGGAAGAAATGCTGTGCCCTTTTGAATAAGAGCCTTAACCCACGGAGAGCTCAACACATCAGCATGGTGGTGGCTCGGCCATATGTTACCCAACATTAGGGTTTTGGTCTAGGTCCCGTTGTCGGCTGCACAGAAAACCAATCACTGAGACAACAAGTATTGCCGTAGAAGAAGGCTTTATTATATTCAATGTTTATACTATTATATTTATCATATACTATTTATATTACATATTACAGGCAATGTCAGCTGGAGAGAGGGAGACAAACCTCAAGTCCATCTCTCCCCTCCAACTTAAGTTAGGGGTTTATATAGTGGGGAAGAAAAACAGGTGGGATAAGGAAGAGAAGCTGGTCAACAGGCAGCAGGCATTTTTTTTTTTTGAGACGGTGTTTCGATCTGTTGCCCAGGCTGGAGTGCAATGGCACTTCACCACAACCTTCGCCTCCTGGGTTCAGAAGAATCTCCTGCCTCAACCTCCTGAGTAGCTGGGATTACAGGCACCCGCCACCATGCTTGGCTAATTTTTTGTATTTTTAGTAGAGATGGGGTTTCACCATGTTGGCCAGGCTGGTCTCGAACTCCTGACCTCAGGTGAGCCACCTGCCTTGGCCTCCCAAAGTGCTGAGATTACAGGCATAAGCCACCATGTCCGGCTCAGACACATCTTATTATACAAATGTCAGTTTATTAAGCTTCAGTTCTATGGGCATCCGGATTATTGGAAAATAGGGCCGATTTCGCATATGCGAAATCCACACATGTGCAGTGAGAAGCACTGGCCTTTTCCCCCTACCTATCTGGGGCCCTGCATGCTGGGAATGGGAGGGTCTGGTGATGTTTCTTCCTGGCAGGTGCCCAGGGGCCTTGGCTTCCATCCTGACGTCTGCCCGCAGCTCTCAGTCACTCCACTTTCTTCTCAGAGTCTTCAAAGTCAACACACCTTCTCTTATTTCTGGAATTGTAACCGTGCTGACCCTTTGACTTTTCCCACACTCTTGTTCAACTTCTTCCCACTCATTCTTCAAGACTCCTCCTCCAGCATTCTTTCTGTGGCAGACACTTGAAGTTACCTACCCAATATTCATTTCTTCCTTCTGATATTATTTTTGTAATTTTTGATTTTCAAATTTTAATTTAATTTTTATTTTATTTTCAATTAATTTTTTTGAGACAGTGTCTTGCTCTGTTGCCCAGGCTGGAGTGCACTGGCATGATCATGGTCACTGCAGCCTTGATCTCCTGGGTTTCAGTGATTCTCTAGCTTTAGCTTCCCCAGATACTATGATTATGGGCATGAGCCACAGCACTTGACTCATTTTTCATTTTTTGTAGAGATAAGGTCTCTCTATGTTGCCCACACTGGTCTTGAATTCCTGGGCTCAAGTGATCCTCCTGTCTTGGCCTCCCAAAGTGCTGGGATTAGAGGTGTGAGCCACTGTGCCCAGCCCCTTATGATATGCCCACTTCACAGGGTGAACACCCCTAATCCACAAAGTCAAGATCCAAAATACTCTAAAACCTAAAACTTTTTGAGTGCTGACATGATGGCACATGTGGAAAATTCCATACCTGACCTCATGCGACCGGTCACAGTCAAAACACAGTCTGAGCTTTGTTTCCTGCATAAAATTGTGAAAAATACTATATAAAATTACCTTCAGGCTATGTGTACAAGGAAATTCATGAAACATACATGAATTTCCCGTCTAGGCTTGGGTCCCAACCCCAAGATACCTCATTATATATTTGTAAATATTCCAAAATCTGAAAAAATCTGAAATACTTCTGGTTCTAAGCATGTCAGATAAAGGCTATTCAACCTATATATATATACATATATATATATATATATATTTTTTTTTTGGCAGAGTCATGGAGGAGAGTCAAATGGGTACTCAGCAAGTACCTTCCCAAGCTCCCTTGCAGGGATGGTGGTCATGTGACACAGACCTGGCCAATGAGATGTGAGCGTTGCTCTCCTCTCCCAGTGCATTACCGGAAATGGGATCACATTCGCAGAGCTGCCCAGAGGGATGCTTCAAGGAGAGGGGACGATATTCGTCCAGGATCTGGGATTCCCAAACATCCTTCTGGTCAGCCAGTATATGGAGCAGTTGTTAAGCTTTGGAATCAGACTTTCTGGGATCATATCTGGCTTCTGCACAACTTACTGGTTGTGTAATCTCAGCCTGAGCCTCAGTTTCTTCATCTTGAAATAGGAACGGTAATCCTACTGTATTCTCAGGTTGTTGGGGCAACTAGATCAGCATGTAAGCCCCATGAGGGGAGGATCCTGTTCATCTTACCATAACACACTCACATTCCAGTGTGAGTAAACAGTAGGCACCTAACAGATTTGGATAGAGAACATAGACGTACAGGTCTTAGCGGAGTGACCAGTTCAAGAAATCTTACCTAAAAAACTAAATTGGCTGGGCGCGGTGGCTCACGCCTGTAATCTCAGTGCTTTGGGAAGCCGAGGCAGGTGGATCGCTTGAGGTCAGGAGTTCGAGTCCAGATGGCTGACATGGTGAAAACCCGTCTCTACTTAAAATACAAAAAAATAAAATAAATAAAATAAAATTAGCCAGATGCAGTGGTGTGCGCCTGTAGTCCCAGCTACTTGGGAGGCTGAAGCTGGAGAATCGCTTGAACCTGGGAGGCAGAGGTTGCAGTGAGCTGAGATTGTGCCATTGAACTCCAGCCTGGGCAACAGAGTGAGACTCTGTCTCAACAAAACAAAACAAACAAACAAAACCCTAAATGAATGCCAGGCATGGTGGCTCACACCTGTAATCCCAGCACTTTGGGAGGCTGAGGCAGGAGGATTGCTTGCGGTCAGGAGTTCAAGACCAGTCTGGGCAACATAGCGAGACCCCATCTCTACAAAAAATTAGCTGGGCATGGTGGCGTGTGCCCGTAGTCCCATCTACTCAGGAAGCTGAGGCAGGAGAATCACTTGAGTCCAGGAGTTCAGGGATGCAGTGAGCTATGATCCCACCACTGTATTCCAGAGCCTGGGCAACAGAGTAAGACCCTGTCTCTAAAACAAAGAAACAAACAAAATACCCAATTCTTACTGAGGCCATAGATTCCTGCAGCAGATTCCAGGGCAACAGAGGGAGGGGAAGACATGGTTAACTGGTGCCCCCTCCACCTCTCTCCATTGAATAGATCAGCTTTTATCAGATTTATGCAAGGGATTCATTCCTGAAGCTATGCATTATTCAAGACTAAATTTCCCAGAGGGAGAAATGTAAAGCAAGACATGCATTATTTCAAAATTGGAGCATACGGCATGTCTTTATTAATATTTTTAAATTGCCTCATATCGAAGTCACACAATGCAAATTTGCATAAGATGAGATGCACTGTTTCAGGATTCTCGACAAGGTTGAGTGGCCAAGAAAGTTTCTGAAGGTTAAAAAGTTCACACCCTAGCACTGGCCTCCCAAATTTGTGGTGGGGGCTGCAGTTAGTGGTGAGGACCGTCATCATCATTTGCTATTAAAAGTAGCTTAATACATGTTGAGGAACAATTTAACGAATTCAAACTGATTCAAAGTTATTGCAGGAAACTGAATTATTGAAAATCAATTGGTCTCCCCCACTACCGTTTTTTTTTTCTTACTGCTTTTGGTTTACCAGAAAGAAATGAGAGAAATCTTTCCTTCTATTTCCCTAGGACCCTGCCCCAAACTCAGTGGTTTTTAAATCCCACTATGTATAATAATAACCCAAGGAACTGGCTGGGCTCCTGCCCCAAAGATTTTGAGGTGGATCCAGGACTCTGCATTTTTAATGAACACTTCAGGAGATTCTGATGTGGGTGATAAGAACACTGGGTGTTTGAGGCTACAAGGTGCAGGAGAATTAGCTGGCTTGTCTGGGAAGCAGAGGCAGAGGTAGTGGGAATGTGTGTGGGCTTTGTTGCAAAGGGCCCTTCAAGGTGGCAGGTCTCAGGTGGGAGTGGCTCTGTGAGGGCTGTGCAAGCCGGATTTTCAGTCCTGAAGCCTTGGGAATATTGTTCATGGTGCCTGAAACAGGCTTGCGTCAGTGGAGAGGACCTTTGAGGAGCATATGTCACCCATCCCAAAGGATGATTTTTGAGGGAGGCATCGTGCATCAGGGCGACAATATCCATAGCAAATATGATCAATCACTCACTAAGTGCCAGGCCCTAGTCTCATTGTCTTAAATACACTAACTCATAGCTCTTGTTATGCTATTACCCCCATTTTACAGATGAGGAAACTGGGAGCGCAGAGAAGTTCAGCGACTTGCCCAAGGTCACTCAGCCGGTGAACGGCAGAGCCAGGGTTTGAAGTTAGGCAGTAAGTTATAATGTCTATTCTTGGCCCTGTGCCCTTTGGCCTCAACAGAGACTGTGAGGATGGTGACCACACAAACTGAAGACTGAATCCTTTTTCATTTGAACTAAATCCCGAGATACCTATAAGATCCACAGAGAGAAGAGGACTCTGGAAATTGACCATTGTTGAACTTATTGTCTACACTAACTGATATGGTCTGGCTGTGTCCCCACCCAAATCTCATCTTGAGCTGTAGCTCCCATAATTCCCACGTGTCATGGGAGGGACCCAGTGGGAGATAATTGAATTATGGGAGTGGATCCCCTGCTGCCGTTCTCGTAGTGGTGAATAAGTCTCATGAGATCTGATGGTTTGATAAGGGGAAACCCCTTTTGCTTGGCTCTCATTCTCTCTTGTCTGCTGACGTGGAAGACGTGCCTTTTGCCTTCCGCCATGATTGTGAGGCCTCCCCAGCCACGTGAAACTGTGAGTCCATTAAACCTTTTTCTCTTTATGAATTACCCAGCCTTGGGTATGTCTTTATCAACAGCATGACAACAGACTAATACACTAACTAATGGAGGAATGACTTGATTCAGAAATGTTAAGAACTGGGACGGCTTGCACCTCAGGAGTTCTAGAGCAGTTCCTGCCTGTGGCTCCAATAAGAATGTCAAGATCACTGGATTGCATTTTTCATGTTTTCTTTCCTAATGTGATTTTTGGAATAGAGGCTGTGCTATATTTACATCGCTCAAAAATCAAAACAACATAAGAAGATATTTCCAAAAAGCACTAATCTATTTCATCTCTCTGTCCATTGTGTTCTCCTTCTGCTCGTAGATGGTCACATTTAGTACTTTGTTGTATCTTCATCCAGTGTTTGTATTTTTTATTTTTATTTTTGACAGAGTTTTTGCTCTGTTGTTCAGGCCTGAATGCAATGGTGCAATGTTGGCTCACTGCAACCTCTGCCTTCTGGGTTCAAGCGATTCCCCTGCCTCAGCTTTCCAAGTAGCTGGGCTTACAGGCACCTGCCACCACACCTGGCTGAATTTTGTATTTTTAGTGGAGATGAGGTTTCACCATGTTGGCCAGGCTGGTCTCGAACTCTTGACCTCAGGTGATCCACCCTCCTCAGTCTGCCAACATCCTAGGATTATAGGCATGAGCCACTGCACTTGCTCTTCCAGTGTTTTTTTTTTTAAATGCAAATACAAGCAACTGTGTGTGTGTGTGTATTTATGTTCCCCCTCCTTAATTATACAACAGGTAGCAAACCCTACATACTCTTCTATATGCTGTGTTGACAAAAAGAGTCAAACTGTAAAATATTTAAAGAGATTTATTCTGAGCCATATATGAGTGACCAGTGGCCCGTGATGCAGCCCCCAGAAGATCCTTAGAACCTGTGCCCAAGGTGGCTGGGCCACACTTTGGTTTTGTACATTTTAAGGAGACGTAAGGCATCAATCAGTACACATAAGATGTACATTGGTTAGATCCGGAAAGACAGGACAACTGGAAGTGGGGGCTTCCAGGTCATAAGCAGATTCAAAGATTTTCTGATTGGCAATTGGTTGAAGAGTTATTATCAATAATCCCAGCACTTTGGGAGGCCGAGACGGGCAGATCACGAGGTCAGGAGATCGAGACCATTCTGGCTAACACAGTGAAACCCCATCTCTACTAAAAAAAAAAAAAAAAGAAAGGAATGTCTGGGTTACAATAAGGGTTTTTTTTTTTTTGTGACGGAGTCTCACTCTGTCGCCAGGCTGGAGTGCAGTGGCATGATTTCAGCTCACTACAACCTCCACCTCCCAGGTTCAAGCGATTCTTCTTCCTCAGCCTCCCGAGTAGCTGGGACTACAGGCACGCACTACCACGCACGGCTAATTTTCGTATTTTTAATAGAGACAGGGTTTCACCATATTGGCCAGGCTGGTCTTGAACTCCTGACCTCGTGATCCACCTGCCTTGGCCTCTCAAAGTTTTGGGATTACAGGTGTGAGTCACCCAGCCTGGCCCAGACCAAAGTTTCATTATGCAGATGAAGCCTCCAGGTAGCAGGCTTCAGTGAGAATAGATTACAAAAGTTTCTTATCAGACTGAAACAGCCTGTCTATCTGTAATTCCAAAAGGGAGGAGGATATACTGAGGCATATCTCGCTCCCTCTTCCCATGATGGCCTTGAACTAGGTTTTCGGGTTAGCTCTGGAATGCTCTGACTGAGAGAAGGGGTCCATTCTGATGGTTGGGAGGGGGCCTTAGAATTTTATTTTGGTTTACATCTGCTTTTTTCTGCCACTTTACAGTGTACTGTATTGTGAAGATCTTTCCATATCGGTGCAGAGACAGCTTCCTCATTGTTATTTATATTTTTCATGACTGCAGAATGGAGTGTGCTGGTACCAGTTGACTTATGGTGTGCTGGCTCCAAAGAACTGATTGTTCAACCTTCAGCAATTTTGTGAACCAATTGATTTCACGTAGGTGGCTTGAAATAGGCTACGGTGGTAGTATTTGCACAACAGAAATGGGCAAACTCTCTACCTCAGGGCTTCCTGCTCAGACAGCTCATTGTTAAACATCTATTGCACACCATCCATTGTATGGATATACCAGGGTTCAGGTAGCCAGTCTCCTATACATGGATACTTGAGTTATTTTAAATATTGTTTTTTATGGCCAGGCATGGTGGCTCATGCCTGTAATACCCACACTTTCAGAGGCTGAGGTGGGTAGATCACTTGAGGTCAGGAGTTTGAAACCAGCCTGGCCAACA